>NW_024423675.1:62668510-62783377 GCF_017311325.1 Ursus maritimus | reverse complement strand
GAAGAAAGGGATAAAGAAAGGGGGGGTAATCAGAAGGGGGAATGAAACATGAGAGACTATGGACTATGAGAAACAAACTGAGGGCTACAGAGGGGAGGGGGGTGGGGGAATGGGATAGACCGGTGATGGGTAGTAAGGAGGGCACGTATTGCATGGTGCACTGGGTGTTATACACAACTAATGAATCATCGAGCCTTACATCGAAAACCGGGGATGTACTGTATGGTGACTAACATAATATAATAAAAAATCATTATTTAGAAAAAAAAAATATCTGGAAGGACATCAATGGTCAGTTGCTATTTATTTAGGTCCTGGGAAGCCTAGAAGAAACACAGCAGGGCCAGTGCTTAAAAATACCAGACTCTGGGGCGCCTGGGTGGCTCGGTCAGTTAAGTGGCTGCCTTAGGCTCGGGTCACAATCCCAGAGTTCTGGGATCAAGTCCCACATCAGGGTCCTTGCTCAGCGGGGAGCCTGCTTCTCTCTCTGCCTGCCACTCCCCCTGCTTGTGCGCTCTCTCTCTCTCTGAAAAATAAAATCTTTAAAAATAAGTAAATATATATATATCATATAGACATATATCATATCATATAGACATATATATATATCAGATATATGATATATATATGATATATATATATAATATATATAAATAAAAATACGAGAATCTACAAGAGATCCATGTCGGGGATTCCAGCAGTACCAAGAGTGGCTAAATGGGATTTGCCATGAATAATTTGAACAGCTTCTGGGGTGGGGACTGCTACTTTCAATGCGGTCTCTAGGAATTTGGGGAAAGCATCTGCCAATCACGATGCACAAGAAAAAACAAGTATTAAAATCTCCAGGGTAAAAGCAATAATAGACGTTTTACCGGCATTCACAGTCATGTTTACTTGACCCACACTTATTAAGGGTGTGCTATGTGCAAGTTCTATCCTCGGCATGGAGATTCCACATGGAACAGGAGATGTTATTCTTAGATCATGGAACTCACGTTGTAGCAGAAGAGACACAGTCCCAGGTTACAACGTTGTCACCCATCTCGCTCGATGACGTGTAGAGAATGTGCTCAATGAAGGGCAGCCCAGAGGGAGGTGCAGGAGTCCCAGAGAGGCCTGACCTCGTCTGGGAGCCCAGAGGGACTTCCGCTGAGATCAAGGGAGAATTTGAAATCCCAGACATGAGTCAAATGTGTGCAGGACGACCTAACTCCCTCCCTCACTTGGGTCCCTTGGGACTATTTTGCCCTATGTGGAGAAAAGCCACCTGTGCATGTGTGTTTACTGGACACGCTTTTTTATATTGTGGTAAAATACACCAAATGCTTACGTCTTCAGCATTTGAAGTTCAGAGTCACCGAGTACCTTCACACTGCTGTGCACCCACGACCAGCCGTCTCCGGAACTGCTTCCAGCGGGCCAAACCGAAACTCCGTACCCGCTGAACACTAGCCCCCCCACCTTCCTCCCACCCCCTGGTGCCCACCCTTCTCCTTTTTGTCCCTGTAAATTTGACGACCCTGAGTACCTCATGTGAGTGCAATCATCGAGGGTCTTTTTGTGACTGGCTTATTTGACTTAGCATAATGTCCTCAAGGTCCACCCATGTTGTCACAAATGTCATCATTTCCTTCCTTTTTAAGGCTGAGGAATATTCCAGTATATATATATATATCACGTTTTGTATATCCCCTCATCCATCAATAGACACTCGAGTTGTTTCCATTTTTGGCTAAAACCGAATGTGAGTAATGCTGCTATGAACGTGAGTGTCTGCATCTCTCTTTAAGACACTGCTTTCAATTCTCTGGGCTATATGCCTAGAAGCAGAATTACTAGATCTTATGGTAATTCTATGCTTAATTTTTGGAGGACCCAGTGTTTTCCACAGTAGCTGTGGTACGTACCCACCAACAGTGCACAAGCGTCCCAGCTCTCGATGGCCACATTTTTGTGTGTATAACTGAAGTGATACCCTTCTTATTAATACCTCACACCCTTCGTGCAGAATCATTTTGTGTCATCTAAGAAATACACTCCAGAAAAGGCAGAGACTTTTAATTATTTTTAATAAATCATATTTTTCTTCAGTTGTCTACTCATACCCATAGAAGCCACAAACATGCTCATTATTTTATTTTACAGTATTTGTGTAAATGTGGTTTGCAATGGTCCTTGGGCAAAACCATTTAGGCTCTAAGCACCAGCCGTCCTATGTGACCATGATGTTGGCTGACTCTTGTCTAGGAGGCCACTCCCGCCCCGGGAAGCATACCCCATGTCCCGTGTCCCCTGGCTGAGATCCTCACACTCAGGACTTAGTGGGAAAGAGAGTCCCAACGCCCCACCCAGCCCCCAGGCTCTCAGGTGAGGGCCCTTATCAGCATGGGTTCGCATGAAATGCGCAGAAATGTTTTCTCAAAACCAACAACGCAGGTCACTTCTCCTTTTAGTCACAGTGAGTTGGGAGGCCAGGAAAACATCCATGCCTGGGTCTTCAAGGGAAATCAGCCACTGACGCTTTCAGGGGACTCCCCCAAGGCCAGGCCTGGCCGCCTCTAATTTTCCTAAGTAGGAAACGACCGCCCAGTGTCAGACCCTGACACATCATTACCTCCGCTCAAATACATTTTAAAATAAAGGCTTTCTCTGCTCGAGGGCCAAGAGAATGCTGTTCAATGGAAAGTGCAGCAGGGATAATACTTAATGAGAGGACCCAGGGAAACTCTGAAGAGCCTTCCCCCTGCCTTCCTTCAAAGTTGGCTCTGGGAGAGATTATTTCTAAAGCATCCTGGAGAAAGAGGGATTCATAGTGCCAAGTGTCCTTAATGAAATGAAGTCCCATTAAACCAATCACACAGGTTCTTTTTTTAAAAATATTTTATTTATGTATTTGTCAGAGAGAGAGAGAGAGAGCACAAGCAGGGGGAGCAGCAGGCAGAGGGAGAAGAAGGCTCCCCACTGAGCAAGGAGCCCAATGTGGGGCTTGATCCCAGGACCCTGAGATCAGGACCTGAGCCGAAGGCAGACACTTAACCGACTGAGCCACTCAGGAATCTCAACTTGACAGGTTCTAAAAGAGCAAACTAGATAAATCCCTGCACTGTGGTGACAGAGAGAGTACGTGAGGAGGTCTGACCATGTCAGGGAGGCATCAAGAAGGCCTGACAGATGGACTCATTGTCTTTACCACTGGTACCTCAGGTCTGCAAGTGCAGTCAGCTTCTGAGGTGACAGAGAGAGGACGTTAGGAGCATGAATAGTATGGCGATTGGAGAGATCTTTCCATCAGCCAGCACATTTTAAGACTTTTGATATATACTTCAAAATCCTTTAGAATGTGTTACAAATTAATTCCACCAACACACTACCAGAGTGTAGATTTTCCGCATCCTTGTCGCACACAGACCCCCCACAGACACACAGGCGTGCACCGCCTTGCAAAGCTGACCGGCAAAAGATGATATCTCATGGCTGTCTTACCCACATTTCTGTCAGTAGTGCAGGTAAACACATTTTCTTATTTATTGGCAATTTTCTTTTTATTATGAAATGGCTGTTTCTGTCTTCGGCCCATTTTCCTTTTGGGATATTCCACTTTTCCTTAATAAGTAAGAGCCTTTTATATAACAAGAATATTAACCGTTTCACTGACATGTTGTCCTCAGATTGTTTCTTGGAGTTTGGTCATAGGGCTTTTTAGTTTTTTATTTGGTATTTTTAATATATAGAATTTTTTTTAATCCAAGTGAATAAATCTATTTGTGTTTCCTTTATGGTTTCTTAACTGGTATTGTATTTGGAAGGTCTAAACCCGAATTCCAGGGGCGCCTGGGTGGCACAGCGGTTAAGCGTCTGCCTTCGGCTCAAGGCGTGATCCCGGCCTTGTGGGATCGAGCCCCACATCAGGCTCCTCCGCTATGAACCTGCTTCTTCCTCTCCCACTCCCCCTGCTTGTGTTCCCTCTCTCGCTGGCTGTCTCTCTCTCTGTCAAATAAATAAATAAAATCTTTAAAAAAAAAACCCGAATCCCATCAATGCCAACCTATAACAGCTCCTAGAATTTCAAGTGGTTTTATTTTCCACAGTGAATTGTATCTGGGGTACACTGGAGGGCACTGGTGGACGCTCCCACCTCTAGAGCGTGTTCCCGACTATCTCCATGCTCCAGGGGTCACTTCGCTATGATTGAATTCGAAGATCTCGGGTCTTCATCAGATATCTCTGGGTAACAGTGAATTGGCTCTTCGTCATCTGGCTCGGGCCTCTCATGCCCCGGCTTCGTGATTCCCTTCCCAGACACGGTCCCCAGCGTTCTGTGGAACTTGGACGCAGCCTGAAGCACAGGGTGAAACAAAAGAAGTTGACCGTCAGCTTACGTATGCGCTTGGCTCCGCTGTGTATTTCTACTCATGCTGTTCCACGTTGCCGCTCAGCTCTGTATCTAGCTAAGCCCTCAAGCTCCTCGTCTGGAGGAATTTGGTTTTCTGTAAATTGCCTCTGTTGTTTTTCCAGATATTTTTTTCAGAGTAATATATCCATTAACACGTTTTGGGGATGCCTGGGTGGCTCAGCTGGTTGAGCATCTGACTCTCGATCTCAGCTTGGGTCTTGATCTTGCGGTCATAGGTTCAAGCCCCGCGTTGGACTCCACACTGGATATGGAGTAGACTTTAAAAAAAAAAAATGTTTTCCCTTTTCATGACCTCATCGTCTCCTAGAAACTTGCAGAGAACATGTATTAGAGATTTTTTAAAGTTTTCTCCTTTTTGGTGGGGGACCTTTTCTAAAAGGAAATATTTACTGTGTTATGTAATTTGTCACTTTATCTTGAATTCCTGAATCTTTTTAATGTTAGGCTCTGTTTTCTCTGCTCATTTCTTTTTCTCAGATAAAATCTACATTTTTCCCACCAGGATTAGTAGATGAGATAGCTTCCTGGAATGTGTTTCTTGATGATTCATGAGGATTCTGCACAAGTCCCCTGGGCTATTACACGAAAAGGTCATCATCACAGTCACCCATAACACACACACACACACAGAATATCTCTCTTCAAAGTTTTTGGATATGGACAAGTGGATTTACTTTTTTATGTTTTTTATTCAATTAATTAACATATAATATATCATTGGTTTCAGAGGTAGAGGTCAGTGATTCATCAGTCTTATATAACACCCAGTGCTCATTCCATCCCGTGCCCTCCTTGTGCCCATCACCCAGTTACTCCATCTCCCCACCCGCTCCCCTCCAGCAGCCCTCAATTTGTTTCCTATGATTAAGAGTCTCTTATGGTTTGTCTCCCTCTCTGATTTCATCTTGTTTTATTTTTTCTTCTATTCCCCTATACTCCTGTTTTGTTTCTTAAATTCCACATATGAGTGAGATCATATGATAACTGTCTTTCTCTGATCGACTTATTTCACTTAGCATAATACCCTCTAGTTCTATCCACATCATTGCAAACAGAAAGATTTCATTTTTTTTGATGGTTGAGTATAGTATTCCATTGTATATGTATTCCATATCTTCTTAATTCATTCATCTATTGATGGACATCTGGGTTCTTTCCATAGTTTGGCTATTGTGGACATTGCTGCTATAAACATTGGGTGCATGTGCCCCTTCCAATCACTGTTTCTATCCTTTAGATAAATACCTAGTACTGCAATTGCTGGGTTGTAGGGTAGCTCTATTTTCAACTTTTTGAGGAACTTCCATACTGTTTTCCCTAGTTGCTGTGCCAGCTTGCACTCCCACCAACAGTGTAAGAGGGATCCCCTTTCTCCACATCCTCTCAACATCTGTCATTTCCTGACTTGTTAATTTTAGCCATTATGACTGGTGTAAGGTGGTATCTCATTGTGATTTTGATTTGTATTTCCCTCATGCTGAATGATATTGAGCATTTTTTCATGTGTCTGTTGGCCATTTGTATGTCTTTGGAGAAATGTCTATTCATGTCTTCTGCCCATTTCTTGATTAGATTATTTGTTCTTTGGGTGCTGAGTTTGATAAGTTCTTTACAGCTTTTGGATACCAGCCCTTTATCTGATATGTCATTTGCAATTATCTTCTCTCATTCTGTGGGTTGTCTTTTGGTTTTGTTGACTGTTTCCTTTGCTGTGCAAAAACTTTTTATCTTGATGAAGTCGCAGTAGTTCATTTTTGTCTTTGTTTCCCATGTATTTGGAGACATGTCTAGCAAGAACTTGCTGTGGTCAAGGTCACAGAGGTTGCTGCCTATGTTCTTCTCTAGGACTTTGATGGATTCCTGTCTCACGTTTAGGTCTTTCATCCATTTTGAGTCTATTTTTGTGTATGGTGCAAGGAAATAGTCCACTTTCATTCTTCTGCATGTGGCTGTCCAATTTTCCCAACACCATTTGTTGAAGAGACTGTAATTTTTCTATTAGATGTTTTTCCTGATTTGTCAAAGATTAGTTGACCATAGAGTTGAGGGTCCATTTCTGGGTTCTCTATTCCGTTCCATTGATCGATGTGTCTGTTTCTGTGCCAGTACCATACGGTCTTGATTACAGTTTTGTAATAGAGCTTGAAGTCCGGAATTGTGATGCCACCAGCTTTGGTTTTCTTTTCAACATTCCTTTGGCTATTCGGGGACTTTTCTGGTCTCATACAAATTTTAGGATTATTTGTTTGAGCTGCGTGAAAAAAGTTGATGGCATTTTGATAGAGATTGAATTGAATGTATAGATTGCTCTAGGTAGCACAGACATTTTGACAATATCTGTTCTTCCAATCCATGAGCATGGAACATTTTTCTGTTTCTTTGTGTCTTCATCAATTTCTTTCATGAGCATTCTGTATTTTCTGAGTACAGACCCTTTGCCTCTTTGGTTAGGTTTATTCCTAGGTATCTTATGGTTTTGGGTACAAAAATGTAAATGGGAACGACTCCTTAATTTCTCTTTCTTCTCATTGTTGGTGTATAGAAACGCAACTGATTTCTGTGCGTTGATTTTCTATCCTGCCACTTTGCTGAATTTCTGTATGAGTTCTAGCAATTTTGGGGTGAAGTCTTTTGGATTTTCCACATAAAGTATCATGTCATCTGCAGAGTGAGAGTTTGACTTCTTCTCTGCTGATTCGGATGCCTTTTCTTTCTTTTTGTTATCTGATTGCTGAGGCTAGGACTTCTAGTACTATGTTGAACCCCAGTGGTGATAGTGGACATCCCTGCCATGTTCCTGACCTCAGGGGAAAAGCTCTCAATTTTCCCCATTGAGAATGATATTTGCTGTGGGCTTTTTGTATATGGCTTTTATGATATTGAGGTATGTTCCCTCTATCCTTACACTGTGAAGAGTTTTAATCAAGAAAGGATGCTATGCTTTGTCAAATGCTTTTTCTGCATATATTGAGAGGATCATATGGTTCTTATTCTTTCTTTTATTTACGTAGTGTATCACATTGATTGATTTACAGATGTTGAATCACTGTTGCACCCCAGGAATAAACCCCACTTGGTTGTGGTTAGTAATCCTTTTAATGTACTTTTGGATCCTATCGGCTTGTATTTTGGTGAGGATTTTTACATCCATATTCATCAGGGATATTGGTTTGTAATTCTCTGTTTTGGTCATGTCTTTGTTTTAGGGATCAAGATAATGCTGGCCTCATGGAAAAAGTATGGAAGTTTTTCTTCCATTTCTATTTCTTGAAACAGTTTCAGAAGAGTAGGTATTAATTCTTCTTCAAATGTTTGGTAGAATTCCCCCGGGAAGTAATCTGGCTCTGGACTCTTGTTTGTTGGGAGATTTTTGGTTACTGCTTCAATTTCTTTGCTTGTTATGGGTCTATTCAGATTTTCTGTGTCTTTCTGGTTCAGTTTTGGTAGTTTGTACATCTCTAGGAATGCATCCTGCCACGACACCGCCCGCGGAGCCGCAGCATTGATTTGGGAGAAGGACAAGGCACAGACAGGTTAGCTTACGAAAGAGAGCGTGAGTGCAGGGGATGACAGCCAGGCGCGCCACCTCCAAGAGTGCGATCACCCCGAACAGCTGCAACCTTGTGTATTTATTGGCAATAAACAATCAAAGACAATCAAGGGAATGATCCGTATTACATCCTAGTGAATAGTAGTACATCACGGGGAAGGTCACGGGATTAGATGATGTAACGTTCAGCAAGTGAGGCCTATTCTTAAACACATTTCTATGGACCCCGTGGGCTATTGTCAAGAGCAATCAAGTTTCGGTTGGGGCAGCGCTCTGCCCTGAGCAAGCTGGGCGTTCCCAACTGCTGGGCAAGCCGGGCATTCCTGGCCGCTGTGCTCTGACATTTACGCTAAAGCCTGCAAGGTCACAAACATGTTTTCCTATTATATCCTTAGCATAAGCTTTCGGCCAGGGGCTGCTGCAGCATCCATTTCTTCCAGGTTGCCTAATTTGTTGGCATATAGTTGCTTATAATACATTCTTATAATTGTTTATATTTCTTCGGTGTTGGTTGTGATCTCTCCTCTTTCATTCATGATTTTATTTGGGTCCTTTCTCTTTTCTTTTTGAGAAGTCTGGCCAGAGGTTTATCAATCTTATTAATTCTTTGAAAGGACCAGCTCCGTTGCTCTGTTCTACTGCTCTTTTGGTTTCTATTTCATTGATTTCTGCTTTAATCTTTGTTAATTCTCTTCTCCTGCTGGGTTTAGGCTTTATTTGCTGTTCTTTCTCCAGCTCCTTTAGGGGTAAGGCTAGGTTGTGTATTTGAGACCTTTCTTGTTTCTTGAGAAAGTCTTATATTGCTATATACTTCCCTCTTAGAATCATCTTTGCTACATCCCAAAGGTTTTGAACCATTGTGTTTCATTTTCATTTGTTCCCATGAATTTTTTAAAGTCTTCTTTAATTTCCTGGTTAACCCATTCATTCTTTAGTAGGATACTCTTTAACCTCCATGAATTTGAGTTATTTCCAAATTTCCTCTTGTGATTGATTCCAGTTTCAAAGTATTATGGTCCAAAAATATTCAGGGAATGAGTCCAGTCTTTTGGTACTGGTTGAGACCTGATTTGTGACCCAGTATGTGATCTATTCTGGAGAATGTTCCGTGTGCACTTGAGAAGAATGTGTATTCTGTTGCTTTAGGATGGAATGCTCTGAATATATCTTTTAAGTCCACCTGGTCCAGTGTGTCATTCAAAGTCCTTGTTTCCTTGTTGATATTCTGCTTAGATGATCTGTCCATTGCAGTGAGGAGGGTGTTAAAGTCCCCTACTATAATTGTATTATTATTGATGTGTTTCTTTAATTTTGTTGTTAATTGGCTTATATAATTGGCTGCTCCCATGTTAGGAGTATAAACATTTACAATTGTTAGATCTTCTTGTTGGATAGACCCTTTAATTATGATATAGTGTCCTTCCTCATCTCTTATTACAGTTTTTGGTTTAAAATCTAATTTGTATGATATAAGGATTGCCACGCCAGCTTGCTTTTGATGTCCACTAGCATGACACATGGCTTTCCACTCCCTCACTTTAAATCTGGAGGTATCTTTGGATCTAAAATGAGTCTCTTGCAGACAGTATTATCAATGGGTCTTGTTTTTTTTAATCTAGTCTGATACCCTGTGTTTTTGGATTGGAGTATTTAACCCATTTACATTCAGAGTAACTACTGAAGTATGAATTCAGAGCCATTGTATTACCTGTGTAGTCACTCTGTCTGTATATTGTCTCTGTTCCTTTCTGGTCTATGTTACTTTGGGCTCTCTCTTTGCTTAAAGGATCCCTTTTAATATTTCTTGTCATGCTGGTGTGGTGATCACAAATTCTTTTAGCTTCTGTTTGTCCTGGAAGCTCTTTATCACTCTTCTATTTTGAATGACATCCTAGCTGGATAAAGTATGCTTGGCTGCATATTTTTCTCATTTAGCACCCTAAATAGATCATGACAGTCTTTTCTGGCTTGCCAGGTCTCTGTGGATATGTCTGCTGCCAGTCTAATGTTTCTACCCTTGTAGGTTATGGACCTCTTGTCACAAGCAGCTTTCAGGATTTTCTCTTTGTCTCTGAGATTTGCAAGTTTCACTATTATATGTTGGGGTGTTGACATATTTTTATTGATTTTGAGGGTGAGTTCTCTGTGCTTCCTGGACTTGAATGTCTGTTTCCCTCCCCAGATTAGGGAAGTTCTGCACTATAATTTCCTCCAATGTACCTTCTGCCCCTCTCTCTTTCCTCTTCTCCTGGGATCCCAATTATTCTAATATTATTTCACTTTATGGTATCACTTATCTCTTGCATTCTCCCCTCATGATCCAGTAGTTGTTTATCTCTCTTTTTCTTAGCTTCTTTATTCTCCTTCATTTTGTCTTCCCTATCACTAACTCTCTCTTCCGTCTCATTTATCCTAGCAGTTAGAGCGTCCGTTTTTTATTGTATCTCATTAATAGCCTTTTAGATTTCATCTTGATTAGATTTTAGTTCTTTTATTTCTCCAGAAAGGGATTCCCTAGTGTCCTCTATGCTTTTTTCAACCCCAGCTAGTATCTTTAGAATTGTTCTTCTGAACTCTAGTTCCAACATCTTACCTATATCCATGCTGATTAGGTCCCTGGCAGTCAGTACTGCCTCTTGCTCTCTTTTTTGAAGTTAGTTTTTCTGTCTTGTCTTTCTGTCCAGAGAAGAATAGAAGAACAAGAGAACAAAATACTAAAATGGTGACAAGGACCCCAGAGAAATATACACTAAACAAATCAGAAGAGACCCAAAGCTGAAAATAAAAAATAAGAAAAATTTTTTAAAAAGAGAGAATATAATCAGACAGGTGAACAGAATGGAGCAATACACTCGATCTTGTGTGTGTTTTGGTCTGTTTGTTGGAAAACTAGGTCCCAAAATTTTAAAGAAAGAAAAACTTATACATGTACAAAAATAAAATTAAATACAGTGAGAGGGTAGAATGTAACTGTAAAAATGAAAATTAGAAGAGAAAAAGAAAAAAAAGGGATATAAACAAACAGGCAAACAGAACAGAGCAATACACTATATCCTGAGTGTATTTTGGTCAGTTTGTTAGAAGAAACTACATTTCAAAATTGCAAAGAAAAAAAAAACTTATATATATATACAAAAATTAAATACATTGAAAAGAGAGAACATAACTGTAAAGATGAAAATTTAAAAAGGCTTTAACAACACAAAACAAGAAGAAGAAGGAGGAGGAGAAGGAGAAGGAGGAGGAGAAGAAGAAAGAGCGAATATGATCAGACATGTGAAGAGAACAGAGGCATACATTAGATTCTGGGTGTATTTTGGTCTCTTTGTTAGAAGAAACTGCGTCCCAAAATTATAAAGGAAGAAAAACTTATATACATACAAAAATAAAATTAAATACAATGAAAGTATAGAATGTAACTGTAAAAATGAAAATTTTATTTTTAAAATTTTTATTTTAATTTAGTTAACATATAGTGTATTATTAGTTTCAGGGGTAGAATTTAGTGATTCATCAGTTGCATACAAAATCCAGTGCTCATTACATCACATGCCCTCCTTAATGCCCATCACCCAGTTACCCCAACCCCCCACAACCTCCCCTCCAGCAAACCTCAGTTTATTTCCTAGTTTTCTAAGAAGAGTTGATAAAATAAGAAATTGGTTAAATTGGTTGAAAAAGGAAAGAGAAAAAAAATTAAACTCAAAGACAAAAGAATCATGGGGGGAAAAACCCATGAATTCTGTATACTATTTTCCCCTAGTGCTGGAGTTCCGCAGTTCTGTGTAATCAGTGAACTTGGTCTTAGCCGGATGTTCTTGCTGATCTTCTGGGGGAGGGGCCTGTTGATTGATTCTCGAATGTCTTTGCCCCGGGCAGAACTGAACCGCCCTTGCCAGCGGCCAGGCTAAGCAGTCTGCTCCAGTTTGCTATCTGTGGTTTTTGTTCCCTGAAGGCTTTCGGCTCGGCTTTAGAGGATGAGAATGAAAAAGTGGCCGCTAATCTCAGGCCCGGGAGCCGAGAGCTCCGCCCCGCTCCTCTGTGCACCCTCCGAGAAAAGCAGTCATCACTTCTGTCCTCCTGGGCTCTGGGGCACTCTGTGCTCAACTGGCCTGTGACCGCCGGGTTCTTTGTCTGGCACACGACCCCGTTTGGAGACTCCAAACCCTGCGCATTCCTGCAGCGCGCTCCCTCCCTGCTCCTCCCGGAGGAGGAAGGGGGTCTCCCCACATCTGCCGCTTGTTGGGCCCCTGTTCAGGGAGCGGTCATCAGATCATGCTGGGGTTCACGGTTTATGGCACCCCCGAGCTGAGAGCCCCCTCCTCTGCTCACTCTCTGCGGCCGGCTTCCCCACTCCAGTACCTGGGAGCTCTGCCGCACTCAGGCAGCCCTGGTCCTCCTGTGACCCTGAGCAACCCGAGACCACACTGTCCCAGTGAGGGTTCCACCCCCTGCGTAGCCATCAGCGCGCCCATCCCTCAGTCCCTCACCGGAGCCGACTTCTAGAAGTTCCGATTTTGTGCTCCGCAGCCCTATCCCTTGCCGGGAGCAGGCTGACGGAGGCTCCCTGCCCCCACCGTCTGTCTTCCCACGAATTAATCACCTTGAATTCACTTCCTCACACGTCCTCCCTAGCAGAAAGTGGTCGCTTTTCTATTCGTAGAGTTGCAGCTATTCTTTTTTTTTTTTTAATGTTTTTTTATTATATTATGTTAGTTACCATACAGTACATCCCTGGTTTCTGATGTAAAGTTCGATGATTCATTACTTGCCTATAACACCCAGTGCAGCTATTCTTTTCTTCCAACTCCGGTTGAGTTCCCATGTGCTCAGAATGACTTGATATCTAGCTAGCTGAATTCCTGGACCAGACAAAACTAAGGGCCCCTGCTCCTCCGCCATCCTGGGCTCAGACTCTGGCCAGTGGATCTAGCAGTTCAGGTTGGCTGTAGTTTTTCTTTGCCCTGTTTTGGGACCTGCTGCAGACTGGATTTGCAACCCCATCTCTGGCCAGACCGTTCTTTGAATCTTTTGCTCCTAACGGGATGGCGATGTCGTGGCATCAAGAGTCTGATATTGGTTAAGGTTCCACCCACTCATTCTTCCTGATTAAACTCAATGCGCTAACACTATCTCAGTACTACCCCTACTGCTTCCAGCCTCCTGTGTGGGGCCTGGAAAACTGCAGGGCTCTGAGCAGGTGTGGACCCTGAGCTGTGTTCTCATCAGAGACAGACAAACAGGAAAATGTACCCACTGCCTGGGGTTGAAATTTGGCAATTTGAGGGCCATTCTCCTCCAGCAATTGACAGTTAAGAAGGCAGAAGTTGTAGTTTGAATAAAGAAATTCACTCATAGCATCCCTGGGGTTTAATGTCAATAAATCTTACTGATCAAGAACACCACCTTAAAGTAAGACACACAGAGCTCCCTTAATGATTTTGGTGTTGTCACCAAAAGCCAGAAAGATCTCTAAGAGAAGATCATCAAATCAAAGAATTTGCATATAATATTAATTATTCCTCAATAGGAAAAGGGGATTATACACGCATTCAGGAACCTCAGTATAAATGTATTTATATTCTCCGTTTGAGAAGAAAGGAAATATTAGTACACACTTACTTAAACTAAATTAGCCCTGGGGGCAGGGTCCATTCAAGTCTTTCTGTAACCCATCATCCTGTGTGACTGTATTTCCTTCTGAAATTACTTCAGTTGTCTGTCTGTTTTCTGTCTGTCTCTCCCAACTAGAATGTAAGTTCTATAAGAGCAAGAGATCTTGTCTCTCTTTCTCTCTAACTGAATCCCCAGGACCTAAAGCTGTATGGGCATATAATAGAGGTCAATTAATACCCGCTAAATGAGTTAATGGTGGGTAATTGGATTAATGGATCTATCCACGGATAGAGGCATAGTATCTTTGGTTTTGGCTTTTCTTCAAGACAAAATAAAAGTATATGGGGAGGGAGGGAGAGGGGTCTGGCTGTGTAGCCCAACAATGATGATTAATCCTGTAATAATTCAACAATATCCAAACAAGAGTATTTTTCACCGTCTCCATTAGCTACCACCATTCATTAGTCGCAAATGGGTCATTAATTCACTCACTATATTTCCTTGGTATTGATTTTTTGGTCATTATCAAGTACAACATTTTCCTTTAACTTACCATTAATTAGTGTCTGTGCATCTTTCTATCCCATGGCTCTCACGGAGGCACTGGCAGAAAATATGGTACTTTAACTAAATTAACCAGGATTCCTACACCAAATATTAGAATTACCCAGGCTTTTCCCATGGATGGGGTGGTCCAATATTGCACAACTGTTCTTTAGAACAAAGCCAGCATAGAACAAGATTTCAAGGGCCACTTGTATGTTTTATACGAGCCTTTGGGGTGGGATAGTCTCATTTGTCCTAGAAATCTATCTTTCTCATCTCAAGAGAGAAGCCTTTGGTTTGGGCCCTGGAATTGGACACAGTGGGTTATGTCTCCAACTTTGAACAGCCCCAGTCACGTCAGGAGCAGCTGGACAATAGGAACCACACTGAAAAAGGAAAAAGATTCCAGAACTTCCTAATTCCAAATAACAGTGGGTCATGTTTTATTTCCCAAGTCCCAGACAGTATTTCTCTGTGTCCTTAGTTTGGGTCGTGGGTATTTCACCTTATTCTGCCCCCTCCCCAACTAGGCACGGATGGTTAGAGAATTTTTATCTTTCCATTAACCCTTTGGCTAATTGTAATCAGGAATCCCCTGACTCCCTCGAATTAAAAAACAAGAACACGTCTAGTTTTAAGTGCATACATCTGAATAGGATCTTCCATTCAGTCATCAAGGCACGTGTTGCCACTTCCTCCTCCACGGTGTTGCTGTGTGGTCCCTGCATGGCGGGCTGCCCCAGGTCTCCCTGGGCCTCGGCCCCTTCCTGTCTGACCGGCACCCGTCCTCGCCCTCCCCGAGCCCGTGGGCAACAGCAGGAGGAAGTGGGGAGCGCCTGTGCCTGCAAAATATTCTCACTTGGTGACGGTTCCGGCCTGGATGGATGGTGGCATTTGAAGGTGTGACTATAATTACTGCTGAGCATGTGACAGATAAGTTAGGCAGGAACTGTCTCATAGTTTCCAATTTTTCAGTTTCAATTAAGAAGGTGTGTCATTCTGAAATACCATTTTTAAAGATCTTTCAGGGAGATA
Organism: Ursus maritimus; assembly: GCF_017311325.1. Classification (NCBI taxonomy): domain Eukaryota; kingdom Metazoa; phylum Chordata; class Mammalia; order Carnivora; family Ursidae; genus Ursus; species Ursus maritimus. The sequence goes on along the minus strand of NW_024423675.1, from coordinate 62,768,213 downwards.
AACCATTCTGTGACCATTTCCGCCCAGGGCACAACCTGGTGGCGTGTTGCAGTCGGGCCCAGGGCAGCAGAGCCTCGCTGGCGTGAGTCACGGTGAGGGCAGCCTCCCTGGGCTCCGCGGGCCCTCTGCCGGTCCCCGCCCGTGCGCTGGTCATCCTCTCCTGCGTGCGCCAAGCAGGCCAACATTTCCCATCCCTGACCTTCCAGTCTCCAGCTTGGATTGAGCCCCGGCAAGATTCGACCTTGCTTTCCAGGCCCCATAATTCTGCATGGCCAACATAGTTTAATGTAAGAATACCATATGGTTTCACTCAGATGTGGAATTTAAGAAACAAAACAGATGAATGTATGGGAAAGGGAAAAAAAAGAAAAAAGAACAAAACTATAAGAGACTTATAGGAACTATGAGTTTATCAGAATGAAGGTTGATGGAGAGGGTGGGTGGGGGACAGGCTAGATGGGGGATGAGGATTAGGGAGGGCACTTGGTGTGATGGGCACTGGGTGTTGTGTGTAAATGATGAATCCCTAAATTCTATTCCTGAAACCAATATTGCACTGTATGTGAACTGACTAGAATTTAAATAAAAATTTGAAAGGCAAAAAAAAGAAATAAAAAAGATGATCAGATCATAGACATTATAAACTTGAAGCACACGTCACTTCCTCTCTCCATCTGCTTCTCATTATGACTGTCGACCTTGGTGTTAATGGAACCTTGAGGAGAGAACTCACGTTAGTTGTGTTGGACAATTAACAGAACGTCTTGTAAACTTGATTAGAAACTCATGTGCACTTTTTCCTTGGCACAATTCCTATTATTTGTGCCTCCTGAGTATTATTATGGACTTCTGACTCTTTTTATAGGCTCAGCTTGTTTTATTTGACCATAATTACTGTTATTAGGTTGGTACAATTGTCCCTGTGTAGTCTCTGTGGACCCTCCATGTTTAGAAATCTCTTTTTAACACCACCTTAGTCATCTCCGAGAGTCTTTGGCAAAAACAATTCCTTCCTTTTCTCGAATTTTGAATTTTTCTTGTTCTCCAGGCTAGCATAGCAACTCTTCTTGGAATCATGATTTTTTAATTAAATGAAATCAAATTCTTTATTGAAGCAAATTAGGCATGAGGGACTGAAATCCGGCCCCCTGGAGTGCACACGTGACGGCCCCGTGGCTCTTGGAGCAGCAGAGTGGTACCAGAGGGCACCTCGGCCACGGCGTGAAATGACTAATTGTTTCAAGACACTTGACTGAAAGTACAGATTAGAACGACACTGAAATCAGGCCACAGAAGCCTTGCCTTCTACACGTCGATGAGCAGGTGTTTAAAGAAGAGCCATCCTACGTGGCATTGATGCCATCAGCCCCTGGGATACCAGAGCCGATAAAGATGGAACACGCTGGAGCTCCGAGTTGGACGGCGAGTTGCAGAGCATCTGTGAGCACCAGCATGTGGGGTCAAAGGAGATGGCGTCAGGGCTTGGGAAAGAAGTCACAGAGGTGCTGACTGATAACCAGGACAGGCTCAGGGTGAACATTTGAGTCGCCATCCGAGGGCTCCCGAGGCATGGATGCAAACTGAAAGGGCTTCTGGGAATTAGGGTACCTGCGTGACCAAGCAAGGTCCTCTGAATAGCCCCGACCCGCCCTCCAGGACTAGTAGGAAGCCCAACTGCAGTCTGATGGGAAGGATGGAGGACAGAGCCATGCCTTAACCAATTCGTCTTCCCAGCTGCTCTCTGGCTCTTCACAGACCCCATTATCACCCTCCTGGGACCAGCAAAGACGCCATCTGTCACCAGCCAGGGCCTGTGGAGCGGGGGTGGGGGAGAGCCACCAGAACACGCGGTCAATTTCTTTTGGACCACGTGGCTATTGTGATTCCTTTTGCTTGTAGGCATAGGACAAAAAACCTCAGTGAAGGGCTTTGTCACTGCAGTGAGAGGATAGATGTTCCAGACTTCAGCCGTCATTGTCACACGTGAGCTGTGCCAGCGGTGGGACACCTGGCCATCTTCCACATCCTCGCTTCTTTCTCGCAGGTGAAGGACGTGGTGGGTGGGGCGTGGGAACTGCCTGACCTGTAAGAGCCCACGGGCCAAATGTGCACCTTATTCCCACATCTTCTTCCTAGCTCCCTTCGTCCCCCTATTTTTAATCTAAAAAGCAGCTTTGAGCTCTATGGAAATCTGGGCAGCGGATTTGCATTCTTCTTGTTTCCTTGTCCCCATCCTAACCCTGTCTTCACTCCCGAAAGGTCCTGGTGGGGCCTATTTGCTGCACAAAAGGCTGTCTGGTCCCTAGGATCAGTGATGTCCATAAGGGGACAGCAGCACTGCAGACAGACAGATCTCCCTCCACTCCACCTTCCTAAGGGGCAGAAGGTACAAACACTTTCTCTTGCATTTGAGGGCTTAGTACCTAGTGGAGAGGGGAGTTATTTCATTAAAAAACAGAGCAAAATTTTTCACTACTATGTTTGGAAAATGTACCTATTGAGAGATTTCAAATACAGTCATGCATGTTTGGGGTGACTTTACATGTAATGTAACATGTGATGTGAAATGCAATATATTTGTAGTGTGTGTGTGTGTGTGTGTGTGTAGATAAAGAGAACAAAATGAATTCATAAGATAAGACAAATAGGATTTGGTTCAGCAAGAAGAGTCTGTTCGTGCCCAAAACGCTTGGCGGGGCACGGAGAGATTCTGTCCAGTTTTGACATTTCTGACAAACGCCAGAAAGAGAAGGTGCTGAAGTGGGGTTTGCATCTTGAACCACTTGCATTGCTCAATTCATCACTGTGAAGTCGTTAAGCAAAAAACCAGATCCATGTGCTCACAAATGGAAAAAATGTTGACAAAGCACATTGCCAACCTCGGGGGATGGCAAGCCTCCGTGAGCTCTCAGGCCACAAACCCCAGACGAGCAAGAAATGGAGCCTTGTTGTTCTCTGACGTGGGTTTTTTTGGTGTTTTGTTTTGTTTTGTTGTTTTTGATCTCCAGCCCTCGTTCAGGCAGGTCGTGGAAAACTCAATCCTGCCAACTCAAGGTAAGCCTGGTCACTTCCGGTTTCTCTCGGAGAGCTCCGGTCAATCAGGGCATTTGTGCTTTCCTGTCCCTGGCTGCCCAGAGGGCGACACTGGGGTCTCTGGAGGCCTCCCTCGTGCCATGGCCTACAGCACAGGTCCCCTCTACTCCCAGACCCTCAGATTTGTTTTGAAGGCTCAGGCATCCCACCAACCAGAGCAGGGACAGTGTTTCTCCTCTAATATCGAATGTCGCCACTTCCTCAGTAATGAAACCCCAGTTTTATGGAAGGTCCATGCCCTCCCCCCCCATTTCCTGTTCTCTCTAGATGTGCTGGCCCGTGAGACACAGAGCCATGCACCACATCTAGAAAGTGTCCCTAAAGGAAGACCGTCCTGCTCCTTGTGCCCCGTCTCCTGTGATGTGGGTGCATGTGGTGGGGGTGACTCTGACCAGTGAGTTCCAGCAGCCACCTGGGGAGGGGAGTCCTGCCCAGCACAGCAGTGAGCCCACGGCATCGGGCCTTGCCCTATGCCACCCCACCAGCTCGGGGGAGCGTCCTCCGACTTCTTGAACGTGAGAAATAAATAAACTTTGATCTTGTCCAAGCCCCTGATATTTGGGAGATTCCGTAACTCACAGACAAACTTAAACCAGACTTTGCCCCCTTGGAAGCCAGGGCAGAGTAAGGGGGCCGGAGCCCAGAACATGTTCTCAGAGACCAGCACCTACCTCTTCCGCTTTTCCCTTGGTGGTCTTCCTGGCCCAGAGCACTCTTGTCTCTTCCACTGATGCGTGGAAGATGCCTTTTCTCGTGTCCCGACTCTCCGCCATCCCTAGCAGGCAACCTAGGTGCCAAGACCTGTGCCCTTTGCTTTCTGGCTTCACTGGGACAGCTCAGTGTGGGACAACAGCGGCTGTTCGTGTAGTGGCCAGAGTTGGAGGGCAGAAGGGAAGTGGGGGGAAAAGCACATTCTTAGTGCTTCAGGACTCAGCCTGCACGATATTCCCAATATTCCCGATATTCCCTGCAGCTCCGGGGTTAAGAGGAAGGATGGAGACTCAGTCTGCTGTCAGCAGTACCCCTAGTGCAAGGCCGGGGTGGAGGGGTGACCAGCTGATTCTCCCTCTACAGGATTCTGTCATATGGTGGTTTTGAAGTGATTTTCTTTGTGTGTGTGTGTTTCTTGGTGTTTTTAAGTTTAAAAAATCAAGAGGCAGGAGTCAGGAAAAGTGCAGTTTGAGAACCACGGAGAACCACCCCAGCCCTAGCTGATCTTGGGTCTCTGAATCTAAATTCAAGGCCCAGTTCCTTGCTTTATTAACACAAGCCACTTATCATCTCTGAATTTAGCTTTCTCAATTTTGAAATGCAGGTGATAATATCAGCTTTAAAATGTTGTGCCGTGGGGCTCCTGGGTGGCTCCGTTGGTTAAGCATCTGACTCTCGGTTTCAGCTCAGGTCATGATTTCATGGGTCTTGGGGTCAAGCTCTGTGTCAGGCCCCTCGCTCAGTGGGGAGTCTGCTTGAGATTCTTGCCCTCTCTCCCTCTGCCCCCACCCCAAATAAATCTTAAAAAATAAAAATAAATAAAATGTTGTTGCCATGACTGAACGAGCTCCTGTTTATGAATGTGTCTCATTCATAATGACCTTTTGAAAAGTGTCCTTGTTTACAAAACCTAAGCCCACATGTCTCTGATGTGCTCGTCTCAGAGCACCAGACATTCAACCTTCACCTTCACGGAAGAGGCAGAGGTGGAACAGACAATAGGACACGTTGCCCTTCACAACCAAGTGCGGGGAGTGAGCTGGTTGGATGGCTCAGTTTCTTCTCCAGCTGGAGATGGTTGACTCCCATGTAAGCTATAGATGCTGTGACCCATGTCATGGAGCCTGGCATGACGTCCCCAAGCGCTGCTCTGCAGCTTTCCACAGCCTTCTCACGGCGTCCTCAGAGCCCACCTGGAGGTGGGCCCCAGGAGAACACAGGCTCAGACAGTTAAAGAGTTTGCTCCAGTCCATAAAATCAGCAGATGGTGGAGGAGATGTGGGAACAACTTCCGGGTCATAGCAGAGTCCAGGCTCTTCCCATGACTTCAGGCCACCTCGCTAAGGCCACACTGTGTCCTGGGCACAAGGCCGAAAGTGAGTGCTTCCTGCCCTGCCATCACACCTGCCCCTCTTGGGCACTGTCCCCGGATCTCTGGTCCCCACTTGCTTTGACATGGTGAGTGGGCCAGTCCCCATCACTTGCTGACCAATGTGGGGTTTCACTTCTTCCATCTCACTGCTTGGCCCTCAAGACCCGCAGGATGAAATCTCTAAAGGTTGCATGCTCGGCACTGAAGGAAATGTTCAGGACAGGACTGGGGAGGTGATTTTCCAGACTCTCACGTCCCTGCATCTGATTATAAGCTCGGCTGCCTGCTCCTCCACGCCTACCAGCACGACCCGCGTGGCCTCACAGGGCGCCCCTAGGCTCGTCTGAGAGCGTCACCGGAAACTGAACTCTTTTTGATATATTTACTACAATATTTTGCAGTTGGCATAGGAATTTACCTTCCAGAATCACCAAGAACGAAAACCAAGAGTGAAATCGAATATGATACTCCTGGAGCGTAGGTGGCAGAAACCGCTTCCTAAAAAGTTTACAGTACTTCTGGCCTTCAGAGCAGGATTACACGTTCAACGTGATTCAGGTGTGGTTTGCGGGAAGTGCCGCCATGTTTGAAAACCAAGTGCCCTTCAAGAGGGCCACATGTTAAAATACTTGTGCCAGGATAGATACTATACAGAGTCTTTACGTTCAGAGAGTGAATAAGGCAACAGGTCCTCTAGGAAACCGGTGACAGAAGCCTCTTTGACAGCAATATTTAAATTCTATCGGATCTTCCAAATACTTTAGATAATTAAGTAACTGGTAATGACCAACAGCTCTCACTAGGAAAGGTAAGTAGAGAAAAGATAGCCAGGGCTTTGGGAGATTTCAAAAACAGGAGGTAAAGCAAAGCACATTTACTGTTCTTCAGGATGTTGGTTTAGGGACAGGCAAGTGTGAGGAAGAGCACAGAGAAATCAGGTTTCTATGTATTTGTTCAGATGAAAATCCATCTTCCTCTCTGCTACTCAGTCCCAGTGAAGCGTCTCTCTCAGGTGCCAGCACGTTCTGATGTTCGGATCTGAAGGTAAATCATGTTTTCTTTGGGCTTTGCCATCCTGTAGAAGCCAAAAATAAAAAAGAAAGTTAAAATAAACAATGTTTTGATTAAGAAACTTGCAGGGCGCCTGGGTGGCTCAGTCGGTCAAGTGTCCGACTCTTGGTTTCAGCTCAGGTCGTGATCACAGGGTCATGGGGTCAAGCCCCACGTCGGGCTCACGCTCAGCTCAGAGCCTGCTGAAAACCCTTTCTCCCTCTGCCCCTCCCTCCTGCTTTCTCGGTCTCTCTCTCTCTTTCAAATAAATAAATCTTTAAAACAAAAAGAAAAAGAAGAAACTATTACAAAAAGAAAGAAGAAAGAGAGAAAGAAGAGGAAAGAAGAAAGAAAGAAAGAAAGAAAGAAAGAAAGAAAGAAAGAAAGAAAGAAAGAAAGAGGGAAAGGAAAGGAAAACAAAACTATTGCAAAGTTCTCCATGGGAATAAATCTCAAAAGAAAAGGTGAAAATGAGATTAGCAAGCAACAGAGAGAAAGCGCCCACAGAGGGAAAGCTCCCGCAGAGGGAGATCTCAAGAGATGAGCAGGTGTCTATGGACAAATTGTCCTGAAACAGCTTAAAATCTGGCAATCAAATTAGCTGTCAGCAACTAGAAAATATGTTTACAGTTAAAATAGAGCGTTTGCCCCTTATCAGTACTGAGACACCCAGAATTTCTCAAAGTGAGGTTTATTTAGCACTTGAATGCCCTTTGTTGGTGGAGTTTATTAAAAGCACAGATTCCTGGGTCCCATCCTTCGTGTACTAAGTCAAAAACCCTAGAAGGCCCAGGAATCTGCATTTCAGTAAGCTTCTTTTTTGTGATTCTTCCGCACACTAAGTTTTGAGACTCACTGAGGAGTTCACACAACATGCAAGAAGATTGGAGAAAATCTCAGTTTTATTGAACACCTACTATGTGCCAGGGAATTGATGCGTCACTGTCACCTACTTTGACTCATTGCATTTCCCCAGCGACCTCCAGACTGAGTACTAGAGAGGCTGTTTCTCAGGCAAGGAAGTTAACTTTCTGTAAGTTTCAACAACGTCCCCAAAGTCACGTGGCCAAGTGGATGACTGGATTTGAGCCCACGTCTCTCTGACTGTTTTCTGTCCTCATCACAGCGACACATGTGTCTTTCCCGTGGAATCCACAGTGAGCCTGGAGGGGGACCTGAGTGGCCCCTTCCTCGAGCACTGTTTATTCCTTTCCTTTTTTATTGCTTTAAGAGCAGAATCTGAGGGGCGCCTGGGTGGCTCAGCCGGTTAAGCGTCTGACTCTCGATTTCAGCTCAGGTCATGATCTCAGGGTTGTGGCATCCAGCCCCCGTTGGGCTCCGTGTCCCGTGGGGAGTCTGCTTGAGATTCTCTCCCTCTCCCTCTGCCCCTTGCCCCCCAACTCACTCTCATTCTCTGTCTCTAAAAAAAATAAAAAATAAAAAAAGAGTAGAATTTGAGACTGCATTAAACCACTTGTCCCCGTCACAGGAATGAAAGTTTTAAACTGTTCTTCTTTGTAAAGAGAGTCACTAAAGAACCTGAACCAACATTTGCTAAAAGGACAGAAGATTGATTTAAAAATCATCCCCAACGCAGAGCCGTTAGCTCCAAGGATGAGCTAGGGGCTCAGTCCTTGCTCAGTCAGCATCTCAGACACATGTTCTCCGTCCCATGGTTTAGAACAGATAACTGCCCACCAAAAACACACAATCGTGCTCTCCAATCTTTCTTTACCCAAAGCCAGTGGCTGTTTGTGTTTCTCTCTCCAGCAACCCTGGGAGTAATAAAAAAGGAAGAAAAAAGATGCACACCTACCTGCAAAGCTCTCCTAACCCTTCAGGACAGAGGGAGGCAATGTGGGCACCAGAGGGCAGACCTCCCCCCTGCCCCCGCCTTCCCCCGTGGGACCCGAGGCCCGCAGCACCATGGTCTCACCTCCCGAGATTCTCTGCATCCTGGATGGTCTCTGGCAAGGTGACCCCTTTGGTCTCAGGAAGCAGCAGCGTCACTCCCCCGGCAACCAGGCCCAACACCGCTTCAAAGCAAACAGAGTTGACACGGAGCCGTTAGAGCACAGCCAACGGCATTCCGAGGGAGGCCGGCCGCTACCGAAAGGGCTGGTGGTCAAGCACCTGTGAGAGACACTGGGTTTTGGAAGTCGGGAGCATCTAGGGGAGAAATTCAAGCAGTAGGATAACTGGGGAAATGCCAGAGGAAGACTAGGGAACGTGGCCTTCATTTTACTTCTACGTAAATTCTACCGTAACTGATGTTTAAGTTTTAGGGGATTTATTTATTATTATATATAATATATATTATAGTTACCATATACAAAACTATACATATTAGATAATTATAATGTAATTTGTTATATAATATACATTATAGCTACTGTAAACTATAATATATACTATAGTTACTATATGTTACTATTATATTACTATAAATATGATATGAAGCATAAAGACTATATTTGTGGGCAGTGCGGGCCTCTCTCGTTTCTCCCTCCCCCCCTTTCCTCCCCTATCCTTATTTCTCTCCTCTCTCTCCTTCTCCCACTCCTTGGTGGATCTGCCTGGGGCCCAGACACAGCAGCTCTCTGCACACAGACAGCCATTTTGCCTTCCACCAAGTGTTAGGCAAGCGGGGTCTCGGAAGTCCCAAGGTCTCAGTTCGGGGAAGAGGAAGACTGTCCTCCTTCTCTAATCCAACAGTATCACTGACAAAGCTGGTACCAAATTTTGATTCTCATTTGTCTCCTTGTGTCTATTCTCAATTGTTAAGCAGAAGGGTGATAATTTAGCATCTTCAAGCCTCCAGCAATTACATGTTAAATGCACAAAAATTGGGAGTCAAATTCATACAAAAGCAGGAGGCTGTGTCAGACTGTCTCCCAAACTCTGTCCTGTAGGATGAATTATTGGACTCAAGAGCCATAGGATGTAAACGTCTGGCCTGCCTTCTAGGAATGGAGTCTTAACTTTCCCATGAAGCAAGACAGAGTGAGCCAGGAGACAGCGGAAGGGCAGGCACCATCCTTGTCTTCTCTAAACTCACCGGAGGATATCATTCGCTGGCCAAATAGTTCGTAAGTACTCATGCTGGCCTGGAAGGAAAGAATAATAAATATCCCACAAAGTCTTACCGAACAAAGTGAGTGGCAAGCCTTGCCAAATGTCCATCAGCCTAAAGACCACGAAGGGGGTGATGACCCCGCCCAAATCGCACAGGGAGGAACACACCATCACTCCAAGGTTCCTGATAAAATATAGAGAACGAAAAAAGGTGACATCTCTGTGATTCAACTTTCCAAATGATAACCTGATCCCAGAGCAAGAACAGGGAGGGGAGAGAGGCTGGAGATAGAGTTAATCACCAACGAGCAATGATTTTTAATCAGGCACGCCTACATAACAGAGCATCCATAAAAACCCTTAACGGTAGGGTTCAGCGAGCTTGCGGGTTGGTGAACATATCCATGTGCTGGGAGGGTGGCCCGCCAAGTCCACGAGGACAAAAGCTCCTGTGCCCGGGACCCTTCTGTAGCTCACCTTAAGTGCCTCTGCATCCGGCTGTTCGTTTATATCCTTTACTATGTCCTTTATAATAATAAACCAGTAAACATAAGTAAGTGTTTCTCTGAGTTCTGTGAAACATGATAGCGAATTATTGAACTTGAGGACGGGGCTTTGGGAATCCTGATTTATAGCCAGTGGGTCAGAATTACAGGTGACAGCCTGGGGCTTGTGCCTGGTATCGGAGGTGGGGGCAGTCTTGTGGGACTGAGCCCTTAACCCGTGGGGTCCACTCTAACCCCAGGTGGTTAACACCAGAATTGAATAGGATACCCAGGTGGTGTCTGGAGAGTTGGAGACTTGGTTGGTGTGAGTAGAGCTTTTTTTTGTTTTTTTTTTTTTTACATGAAGAGACAGGGAAGGGTAGAGTGAACGTATTAAAGAATGAAGAGCAAAGAAAGCTGGAGGGGGAAACAGAAATGATCTACCCAAAATGATCCTCTCCATCCCTGGTAGTAGTCTTTGCTGCGACGTCTACTCTGTCTTGCATGAATATGGCCACTTTTGATTAGTGTTTGCATGGAATATCCTTTTCCATCCTTTTACTCTTGAATTACCTCCACCATTATATTAAGAGTGAGTTTCTTGTAAGTAATACACAGTTGGGTCTCACTTTTTTATCCTATCTAATAATCTTTGCCTTTTAACTGGGGTGTTTAGAACATTCATATTTCTTGTGGCTACTGATAAATTTTACATTGTTCAGTGCTGGATATTTTTGTATTCTTATAAATAATCTTGAGCTTTGTTTTAAAAATGTGGTTAAATTAGGAACAATAAACTGGGAAAAGCTTTATTCTTTAGGATGTTACTTTTAAGCTTCTTCTGTTATGCTCATTTGCATAATCTTTCTCCCTACAATTGTAATTATAAAAGTAGTGCGTTCCATTTCCTTCCCAACCCCTCTCCCCACTACCTTATCTTAGTTGGTTATATCATCTGTGTTTGCCACTATATCTTTAAAAATATTTATAACTTACTTTATCAGCTTTCAATGATATGTTTCTTCTTAGCTGGAGAAAATATACTGAGGAAATTATATGTAAAATTATCTATCCCTGTTTTATGGAAAGATTGTAATAACAAGAGCAGATGTTGAATTTTATTAAATGCCCTTCAGTATCTATAGAGATAATAGTAGTTTTAATTTATTAGCTCTATAAAAACTTTCAATTTATTAGCATGAATTATTCTATTAGATTGTCTAATAATGGACTATCTTAGTGTTTCTGAGTAACTCATCTTTGATATGATACCTTATTACTTTAATGTCTCCACTATTCTGTTTGATAATGTATTGTTTGGGATTTTAATCAACATTCATAAATAATACTTGCCTATAGTTTCCTTATTTTCTTTATCTTTGTTGGTCTTTGATACCAATATTATGCTAGCTTTATTAAAATGTTTCTTAAAAATCTTTCTCCCTTTCTGCAGTCTAGAACAATAGGAGGATCATTGGAGCTTTCTATTAATTAAATGGTTTTTTTAAAGATTTTATTTATTTATTTGACGGAGAGAGAGACAGCCAGCGAGAGAGGGAACACAAGCAGGGGAAGTGGGAGAGGAAGAAGCAGGCTCCCAGCAGAGGAGCCTGATGTGGGGCTCGATTCCAGAACGCCAGGATCACGCCCTGAGCCAAAGGCAGACGCTTTATGACTGAGCCACCCAGGCATCCCTATAATCATAAAATCTCCCTGTGAGACCATTGTGGATTTCCTCTTTATCATTGTTTAGGGACTCCCTTATCTTATTAAATACATTCCTGGCAAAAATTCAACTTTGTCTGATAAGATTATGGCTCTTGCTATATTTTTGTTTGCATTTACTAATAAGCTTTCGTACATTCTTTTCTTTTCAACCTTTCCGAAGAAAAGTCGTGTACTTCCACTATGCAGTAAATTGTTCAGTTTTGCTTTGTAACCAACTGAAGGAGTCTCCTTTTGTCACTAGAGGAGTTGAGCTTCTTCATGTTTGTTTAAGTGTCAGAAATTCTTGGTCTTAATTCTGTCATTAGCTTTTACATCATGCTTTTTTATTGCTTCTAATGTCTTATTTTCAATATGTGTTGGTTATGTGTATTTTTTTCCTGATATTTTGGAAGGTGTGTACTTTTTTTAACTTTATTTGTTTATTTATTTATTTTCATAATCTATGCCCAATGGCTCAGGTTGCTGTGTAGCTAAGAGATTGGGACCTGGAATATTTCTTAGAAACCATTAGCGTGATGGCATGATGAATAAGAAACCTTACAGACAGAAACAGGAGTTTCAGGAAATACACCAAATTCTAACGAAGGTCAGAATTAAAACTTTCAATAAAGTGGTTAATTACTTTTACAATAAAAATTCTTCATTTAAGACTAAGTCTCCTCAAACAGATGGCAATAAGTACATACGAAGATGCTGAACACTGTCGGTAATTAGGCAAATGTAAATTAAAGTCACAATAAAACCACTACGTCCCAGAATGACTTAGACAAATAAAAAACTGACAATACCAAGTGCTGACGAAGATGTAGAGTAACGGGGTCTCTCACACGTGGCTGGTGGAATACAAGATGTTGCAGCCATTTTGGAAATTATGCTGAGATTTTCTTATAAATTGAAACACGCACCACATGAACACCCCTAAGTTGTTGCCCAAGAGATATGAGAACATATATCTTCTCCAAGATCCATACCTGAATGCGTACGAGCAGCTATACTGTAATCACTCCAGACTGAAAGCAGTCAATGCCAATGAACTGGCAAGTGGATAAGCAAATCGTGGTACCTCATTCACACCTTGGAATACCACTCAGTACTCGGAGCAGAGCATGGACGCCTGCAACCACGCGATGGCCCCCATCATGCTACGTGAAAGGAGGCAAACACAAAAGGCTACGTGCCGTGTTTCTTCGTATACATAATAACATTCTGGAAAAGGTAAAACTGAAGGGAGAGAAATCAGAGCAGTGGTTGCCAGGTGCTGGAGATGGGGCAGGGGGAGACTGACTGCAAAGGGACATGAGGAAGCCTCTGGAGGCCATGGAAATGTCTCCATATGGATCGTGGTGGCAGGTAAATGAATACACATATAATCAAAACTCCGCAAACTGCATATTACAGTGAATTTTGGTCTAAACCTGACTTTAAACAATAAGTCTTCTACACCTGGGGCACATGGGTGACTCAGTCACTGGGCATCTGACTCTTGATTTTGGCTCAGGTCATGATCTCAGGGTTGTGGGACTGAGCCCCCCGCCCCACACACACACAGGCAAGGTTCTGTACGCAGTGAGGAGTCTACTCAAGATTCTCTCTCCCCCTCTGCCCCTCCCCACACTCACATGCACTCTGTCTCTCTCTCCCTAAAATAAATAAATCTTTAAAAATAATAATAATAAGGCTTCTAGGCCTTTTGCTATGCTTATGGAAAAGTACTGTGTCATCCCAGGAAGAGCCCAGCGTCGAGGTCAGAAAGATGCTCTGCCACTTTCTGGCTGTGTGCCTCTTCCAAGTTCTCTTTCCCTCTCTGAAACTCAGCTTCCTCATCTGTGAAATGGAAATAACAGCAACGTCGGGGGCAAAACGGCAGATGTCTAGAAATGCTTTGCGTGTCATCGTATGTGTGTCATTTAGTACCAGTCAGGACTCCGAGCACATTATGTCTCACAGCTGCGGGCTTACTGCACTGGTCGGAGCTGAGGGCTGGGCTGAAACTTGGTGTCGCGCTCCCTGCCCAGGCCTCTCTCTGTGCAGACGCCTGTTCTCTTATGCTTGCCCACTGCATACCCTACGCCACCCTTCCCATTGCACATGCTCTCCCATAATGAGGCGTTGACCCTCTCTTTGAAGCCCACCCCCCACCTCAGTCAGTGTCCAAATGGATGAACCTCTGGAGGAGCCTTGAGGAGCTCTCTGGGAAATGCTGGCTCTCGCTGAGCCTGCCTGGTGCCCAGCTGTCAGTGGTGAGCCGACCACACACCCCCGGCCCCCGTTTTGTGCACCCACCTGATGAATGTGGGATACAGCTCGGCGCTCACCAGACACACCATCTGGAACACGATGGTGATTCCCATCCGGCCGACACAAGCCACGGTGATGCTTAGCCAGCGTAGATCTGGACGGGAGACACACGGAGGAGGGGAGCTCACAGGGGGACTGTGCCCACGGAGTTCCCTCCCTCGAGGAGCCACGTTAGGAAGCTTGGACTTCAGAGCCGGAAGAGCCAAAGACGGCCTCGTCTAACCCTTTCGTTTTGGGATAAGTAAACTGAGTCTTGAGAGGTTTCAGAACCTGATGGTGACACAGCAGGGAGACTCCTTTGTGCAGAGGAAAGAACACGCGGTTTGGATCTCAGCTCTGCCTCCTTTCAGCCACGTGACTTACCTTTTTGGGCCTTGGTTTCCTCAGCTGTAAAATGGGAATAATTATAGCCAGCCTGCAAGTTGTTATGAGACTTTGAGATGATACATGTCAAGTGTCCACCATGGCCATTCCAGAAACGTTGGCTTGTTAATTACTATGCAAGAGTCACTGCTAGCACGGGACACAGTAGGTCCACGACAAACGCAGCCCCCTGGGCAGCAGCCCTGGAGCCGATAGACCAGATTTCTAATCCTCAATTTAGTCTTAATTTCCAAACACATTTTTTAAAAATAAAACACCTTTCAGGATAGTCTCAGATGTGAGGACTAGAGAAGCAAACCCTTGCCTCATCTTAGCAGGTGGCTGTGGGGCTCCCGATTACACGAGGGTCCGGGAAGCCCTCCCCCTCCTGAGGACCGACTGAGGAACTGGGCACCATCACCCACTCCACCTGGAATTTCCCACAACTAACAAGCAAGTGGCCCCTGGGACACGCCAGGCGACTAATAACGCCGCTGGGCTCACAGACATCATGTCATCTTGACCCTGTCCCCAGATTCTGGCTGCTCATGGAAGAAATGCTTCGTCTCACTCAGCCAGCATGAGGCTCCCAGGAGAGAGGACACAGCGGCCTTAGGAATGAGCTCACCGCCAGGTCCAACACAGTCTCCCAGCCCCCTGCTGCTCCTCACAAGGTGGAGAGCCCCAGCCAGGCCATTAATCACGGACACCCGCCCCCCCCACCTCCCTCCTAAGGAGAAAGGATAAGGACATTCACTCAGTATCTACGGGGAGGGCCTCGCATACACACGCTGGGGTCTTCCATGTGCTGAGCTGCTCTACTGCCCTGGCCCCCCTCGGCGCTGGGGGCACCCCTCCCTTCAGCAGCCAGAGGGACTGTGGAGAGCACCCCTGCCCAAAGCCAGCGCTTCCCTTCCACACTGGGGATACTGTCCGAGGCTGCCTCCTGCTAACCCCCACCTGTCCCCCACTCCTGCCCTGCTCTCCCAATTTCGGGCACAGGGATTCCGGCTGCTCCTTGAATGCTCAGCTCCACCCTCCTCGGGGATCCTCCCACTGCTGTCCTCCTGCCTGGGAAGCACATTCCCCAGAGGGTGCCATGGCTCGTTCCCCTCATTTAGGTCTCCTAAGACCGCTCCTGACCACCACACAAAGGATTAACGCCCACCGTGCTTCACCTTGGCATTTTCCCTCTAGAACGTAAACTCGGAAGCAAGAACTCTCTCTGCTTTGCTCATTGCTGAGATCCCAGGGTCTAAATGTGTGCCGGCCACACAGAAGGTACTTGAAATATTTCCTGGAGGAGGGAGTGAGTGGTTATCATCTTATGTAACAAGGACTAAGTAGAGGCAAGTGGAGAGGGTGGGGGATGGGAGGAGGTCTCTGGGGGGCATGGGACCAGGGAGCATGGTGCCTGAGCTCTGCCCCGGTGATAAATGAACAGTCTTAGACTTTGGGCTCCTTCTCTGCACCCAGTGCTGTTACTTAAAAAAAATTTCTTTAAATAATAATTCTTTTAAAAATTAAATAAATAATTATTTATTTATTTATGATTTATAATTATAATTAAATATAATTATAATAAATATATAATAAATATAATTATAATAAATTTTATTTATTTATTTATAAATTATCAATAAATTTATAAATAAATTTTATTTATTTACTTATAAATTATAAATACATTTATAAAATTATAAATAAAATTATTTATAAATAAATTTATAAAAAATAAATAATTAAAAATTTTTTTAAAAATAAAATAAAATAAAAAATTTTTCCCATTCATGGGTAAAATCTATTTCCAACGGACTCTGCTCCTTTCCCTGCTTTCTTTGTTCCCTCCGTGCAAGGAGGGAGAAGAAAACTGAGCCATCTTTTTCCACCTTTTTATTTCCAGCCTGATCTATACAGCCTGGCTCTTGAGAATACAGACTGCAGTAAACACTTCCCACAATACCCTCTCCATAAAAGCGTACCGGAACAACTCGTATAACTCACACAGGGACAGAACACAAGCAATACAAACAGAAAACAGCAAATCTGCCCGGTGCTTGTTCACCGTCTTCCCAAATGTAACAAAGGCAATTTGTGTACTCAAATTAACACTGACGAAAGTTATTGTGCTTTGGATTATCTTGCGTTGTAAGAGCGGTGAACAAAAGCACACACCTGCCAGAATGGCTGGTGACAGAAAGACTGGCAATACCCAGTGTTGGCGAGGATGTGGAACAATTGAACACTCCAGTGCTGTCAGGGGGAGTCCCACCGTTTTGGAAACCTGTTTGTGTCAACTTCGAGCTACAAAGATGCCCCCCTCCACTTCCCCAGCAAATGCACACACAGATTTGTACCCAAGGGAAATGAGAGTCTATGCCCATGAAAAGACATGTGCCGGAATGTTCCCTGTGGCTTATATCCCAGTAGGCAGACGCTGGAAATCACACAAGTGTCAGTCAGCAGTGGGATAGGTAAGTAGCATGGGATTTATGTGGTGGAATGCTGTCAAAATTACTTTTCAGTGACGGAGAGCAGGGGGGTGGTGAGTACGGATTGTCAGGGAACATGGGGGATCCTTCTGAGCTGTCGGAAATGCTCCATGTTCTGGGTCGTGGTACCCAGACACGTAACTATGCAAACATTCATCAGCTTGCACACTTATCATGTGCTCATTGCATGTATGTTATACCCAATTTAAAATTAAAAAAAAAAAAAAAGAACCACAGCGGTAGACTAAGGTAACACCCTGTCTTTGTCTTTGTTCTTGTTCGAGGGGCATATCCAGGACCTGAAACACTGCACAAATTCGATTCGAATTTTGGTTCGATAATTCGATTACCTAGAAGATGAGGGGAATGCACGACTCACCATGTGAGATAAAGATCATGGCGAAACAGGCCGCCCCCGCCATCAGATTGGACGCGGCCGACGGGCGGATGAGGCCAAAGCGGTCAGTGGTGGCGAGGATGATGAAGGCCGCCGGGAATTCAACCAGAGCCGAGTAAAAGAAATCCAGGTAGAGGTTCGCCCCGGTGGCCCCCACGTGCATGATGAGGCCCTGGTAGAGCACGGAGCTGGTGAACCTGGGCACAGAGGAGAAGCAGAGTCTCAGGCGGGGGCTCCCGTCTGTGGGACAGGAGAGAGTTAGGATTCTGGCAGCAAGGACAAAGGTCCCTATGGTCCCCATGAGCTGGAGAGGGATGCATGTCACTCGATTTCGAATGTCCTGGAGCGACATGAGGAAGAGGGGATAAAAATCAGGAAGCGTGTCCTAGAGGGGCACTCAGGGAGAAGCTCTCCTCAGGACTGATGGGATCTAATGACTTTCAGGATATAACCACGTGTCCTAGAGACGGCAAAGGAGGACCCTAAGGCCCCAGCGGCTACAAGGGGCTGGGCAGAAGGCGTCCGTGAGTGAGCAGTTTCAGCAATCAGACTGCTGAACAAGCTGTGTGACCTCAAGTAACCTCTGGGCTTCAATTTCCTCATCAATAAATGGAACAAGGTCTTCCGGGAACACTCAGACACAGTCCCATCCTGCCAAACATCAAGATTCGGCCAGAGCGTCCTTTCCCACTGGGCAGCCCCTTGTTCCACCCTGGCGAGGGGACAGCAAGCTTGTCCTAGCAGCCAGCCTTCATTTAGAGAGACTGTCCCACTGCAGTGCCACCTACAGATCTGGTTTGTCCTCAGCAGAACGGTGACCAAAGGTGCATGGATGAGCTGTTTCTCTCCACAACCCTCTCTGCACCCCTTCCCTGTCCCACGGTGCGTGCCTGGTGTGATTCCTGGCACGTAGAAAGCACTCGCTAAAGATGAGCGATCACTGGTGTCATCATCGTCATCTTCCCAAGGTCAAGTACACAGAGCACAGCAGAGCAGATGCTGGCCAAGTCTTCCCAGCTGCACCGCAGTGCTGTCATTAACAGCGCGGTTCCCCTCCCTCGCCCACCCTGTAGCCCACTGCAGGACCCCTCCGTCCATATTCCCGGGAAGAATAGCAGTGGTGCAGAAATGGCACAGAGATCGATGGGGACCCGCTAAGTCACTCAGGGAGAATTTAGAGTCCCATGTGTCTTTTTTGGTGACATCATGTAGTTTTGGAAGCTAGAAACATTTGATCATTACATTGGTATTTACACCGTGAGAAGAGATTTTGGCTGCTAAGAAGATGCTGTCTTATCCCAGCGTGTGAACTGCCTATCAGCTCCAACACTGAGATCACAACCGACTTCGCATCAATACGCTCCCTCGTTTCAGAAAGCTGCACGCAGGGAAACATTGGGACGCTCTTGTTTCTAGCCCTGAATCTTTCCTAAGTTCCGAGAGGCTCACCATTCCCTCCCTTTGCCCCAGTTAAATGGGAAGAGTCACCTATTACTGATAAAGAGATTGATCGAAGAGAAAGGAATATAGAAACTTGATTTTCTGGGCAAAAAAACAATGAACAAATGTGCAGGGCTGCCATCTTTTGGCTGAACCCACAAATTGCATGTACATGTTAAAATAGCGGCCTGTGGTTCTAAGCCACTGACACGGATTACCTCATGAATCTGCCAGCACGCCCGGTGAGGGAGGTAGTACGGTACCCCATTGGCTGAGGAGGAAGCTGAGTCAGAGAGAAACTGGAGCTTTCTGGAGTCACACGGGGCAAGCTGGGAAGTGCGGGGTGTGCCTCCCAAGATGCTGCGAGGAAGGAGCAGGTGGGGGGGGGGCGGCCAGGAGGAGCAGTGTCCAGGGTCAGCTCCATGTAGGCCACAGAAAGGGACTTGGTTCTGTCCTCAGTGGATTAGGAAGCCAGCAGAGGGTGTAGACAGGGGAGTGACCTTTCAAAATAGAGCAGAATTTGCAGGGGGAGTTGGTGCAGCAGTGTGAGAGCAGAGGAGCCAAAGCACCCCCTGGAGAGGAGTGCATTAGGGGATGGCAGTGGGGGCAGCGAGTAGAAAGGTAAGGGGGGGGCAGAAGGGCACCAGGCAGCTGGGCTGTAAGCAAAGCCTGCCAGGGCCCATCGTGTGGCTGGCTGTAGGACTCGGGCCAACACGGGGACACAGCAGGGGACTGGTGGGGCAAAGGGAGGGCATGGTGAGCCTGGCCAGTGTCTCCTGCACTTGGGATGCATTCTGCGGAACCGCGGTTACTCATTCAACCTTCAGCAAATATTTGTGGGGCTACCATGTGCCAAACATCACCCTATTAGCCTGAACCCTTGCTTCTAATAAAACCTTCCTGGAAGTGGAAACGAGTATACCAGCAGCAGAGTGGCACCCCTGAAAGGGGAGTCCACAGTCCAGCCACTCAGCCCCAGAGGTTGGGGGGAAGCGACCGAAGACCCACATTCATGTCAAGGACAAAGCTCAGGTGATGGGGAGCTGGCGGATATCCTCCGAGGGAACAGGGTAGGGGACTGCAAGAGAGCAGCCTGGGGAGGGGAGCAGACCCCGGGGGTGGACCTACGTGGGTGAGTCCATATGTGGACACGAGTCTTGTAATCAGTGGATAATAACAGCACAGCACAGCCTCTCTCAGGCAGGGTCTCTAAAGTGCCAAGAGGTGGGGAGGGATCTGCCTCTTTGGAAGCACCAGGAGCCACGGAAATCTCATCCACCTTCCAACGCGAAGTCAAGACACGTCTGTTCCCAAAGACAGACCCGTGGGATCGGAGGCAACCCTGGATCCCCTCATCATGCTTCACTCATCTTGCTGTTGACCTCGCACACGGAACGCACGCTTCTTCCTGAAATGGTCTTGCCCCCATTACTCCATCCTCAAGGGAGAAATGAAGATGTCTTGCTAAAAGCTCATTGACTGCTTGAAATTCATTTAGAAATTCCTTTTCATGCGTCTTTTCCCACCTGCACCGCTCCAGCGTCTTTAACTCGTACCCCAGTGCCCGGGCAAGCCCCCCGGTTCCGACGGGGAAGGTACAGGAGGAACCCCTTACCACAGATACATCAGAATGAAGGTGTGCTTCCTCAGCTGTGGCGTGACGAACAGGTCCGCAAAGGAGGGCCTCAGCTTTTCGGTGACATCCTCTTCGAGAAAGAGCATCTAGGAGGGAGTCAGAGGGTCAGCTGCATCCAGGCTGGGGGGTGCAGACGAAGCCCTCAGAGCCACCCCACCCATTCCTGGGCTCAGCACGCGTCACCCCAATTCCTCCAGGGCCTTCCTGCTCCTCAAGGCGGCCCGAAAGCATTTTCTATATCCTAAACGCAACCCAAAGTTCAGTGATGTGAGAAACCCCTTGCTAGTGTGTCACCTTTAGATCAGTGAGAGGCAATTTCCCGTTCTTTTGGGCGATGTGGTCCAGTATCTTTACCACTTGAGCGTTTCTCTTCTGCGACAGCAGCCATCGGGGGGACTCGGGCACACACCTGCAGACACAGAGCGGCCCTCGTCGGCGGCGGGCGGCCCAGAGCGCGTCTGATGTTAAGCCCTGCTCAGAGTGATGCTCTCGCTCCGAGCCACCCACCCTCGCCCCTGCGGGACTGTGATGCCTCAAGCAGCTAGTGGACGAGGAGCTGGGGCATCCTGTGCCGGCTCAGGGGGCCCACGAAGGAGCTCCGTGAGTCCCTCTCAGTCTCAGTGCCACCTGAGAAGATTTAGGGGCAAAAGGGGAACCACTGCTTTGGCCTTCACTTCATGGAGGGGGAGTCCCACACTCTGCTGACCGCTGGCAGCCCTTGTCCCCCTGGAAACTCCTCTCACAGAATCGATGCTCCGTGGGCTCCCCAGCCCTTGTGCGCCAGCAGGGCGTCTCCGCGTCATGCAAGGGTGTTGAACAAGTCTCAAAATATCTCCAAAACCAAATAAACAGATAGCATGTGGTCCATTTCAAACGGGGCAAGGATGTCAGAACGTTGTGAAGATTGGGAATCTCTGGCACGAGGTCTTTTGCAAACACTCAGGCATGGGTCCACCCTGTCCAGCCAGCGAGAGCTCAGCCAGGGCATCCTTCCCCACTGGGGAGCCCCATCTTTCACCCTGATGGGGAGAGAGCAGGCTCGCTCGCCCTGACCACAGATGGACCGCTCCTCGCGGCAAGCCCTGGTTGAGAGAGATTGGGTCTCCTTCGGTGCTACCCACAGATAATTTGCCCTCAGCAGAATGGTGACAAAGGGTGCAGGGAGGAGATATTTCTCTCTGCACCCCTTCCCTGTCCCACAATCAAAACTCAAAACTCATCTGTCCAGCTGCTTATCCCTTGGGACCCTGCCAAGTGCTGTCCGCTAGTAAGATTAATACCTCATTGGGACTGGTTTGTCTCACAATGGCTTAATGCGCACATTTCCCAAGAACTTCATTCACTCACTCACTCACTCATTCATTCATTCATTCATTCATTCAACAAACAGCAAATGCCTAAATGTGGCTAGGTGGCTTCTTATCTGACTTGAAGCATTGCCCCTCTATCTAAGGGGATGCCAGTTGAAAGAGGCTCTGTCTGAGGGTAGCTCCCCATGTCATGGGGGCCACCCTCTAATACTAGAACACCTCAAATGGCACAAAGGGCGGGAGCAGCCCTGGGCCCGAGCCTGTGGCCACTGTGGCCATTGGGAGGATGGCCCCTGTGGCCACCAAGGTCAGCAGGCAGTTGAATTCACTGAGCGTGGTCCTGGGAGGGGGAGAGAGGAGCAAGGCCCCCCTGCAGGACCCACATACCAGTAGTAGAGCAGGAAGAGGAAGGTAGGCAGAGAGATGGCCAGCTGGAGCCAGCGCCAGTGAGGGATGGCGTAGGCCACCCCCGAGAGCAGCACGAGCCCCCCCGTGAAGGCCGTCTGGTAGAGGATTGCCACCGTTCGCCTGTAGCCCAAGCCCACGAACTCTGTGACTGAAACAGGACATGAGTCACCACGGGGGCTCCTTGTGCTCCCCGTGGCCTCCTTCCCTCCTGGCGAGCCCCCGCCCCTTGCCCCCGCCTGCCTGACCCCAGGCTCCCTCCCCTCGTCCTGCCCATGCCGCTCAGCTCAAGGGCCCCCCGAGATGCACCCGGCTGTCGGTCCCCACTTCTCTCCAGCTCTTCCTTTTTTAATCCCCATTTGCCACCTGTAACGTCCTTCGGGTGCTTCAGGGCTCAGTCTGCCTGAACACGGGTCCCCCTCTCCTCCCCAGAGCTTTGCCCCGACAAGCTCCACACTGAGCTGTGACATTTCTCACACTCACTTAACAAGCATCCCTGGTGCCTACCAGGGACCTGACCCCACTCTGGGCGTTTGGGGCGTGTCGTTAGCCCCATGGGCAGAGTCGTGCCCTCAAAACCCCACATCCTCAGGAGAGGGCACACCCAGCAAATGAGGAAATTGTGTGCCGGGCCGGAACGCACTTTGTGCCACAGGGGAACAGAAAGTTAACTGGTAGAAGGGGATCTGGGGAGTGGAGGGGGAGGGGCTGCAGCTTTTCAGAGGGCAGCGCAGAGGGGTGAGCCTCAAGGGTGAAGTTCCAGGTGGAGGGAACTGAGGATTAGGCTTTCCAGGGGAAGGGGCAGTGCTGGGGCCAGGCCGTCGCGGGGGCCTTTCGGAGGCCCGCCTGGGCTGCAGGAGGGGCGACACGCTCCACGTCCGCTGCTGAGTTGAGACTGGGGACCCGTGTGGAGGTGAAGTGGCAGTGTTGGCTTGGGCCCAGGGGCAGGGGCAGAGAAGAGACAGTGGAGCCGGGTGCGCTGTGAAAGGAAAGCCAGCAGCAGGGGCCCTGAGGGGCCGGAATCGGGCGTAGAGAAATGGGGGCCGTGCTGACTGCCAGACGTCTGGCCTGAGCGCCTGGACAGAGGGCACGTCACAGACTGGGGGCTGGGTAGAGCAGATCTGGGGACAGGGAGGACAAAGTCCTGGGTCCTGCCATGTGGAGGGTTGGGGAGAAGAGAAGCCAATAAGGGAGACCAATGAGCCACCAGCGGAGGCCCCAGGACTGTGTGACCTGCAAGACCATGGGGAAAGCCTTGAGGGGATAGAAGGTGGGAGGGAGGTAGGGAGGTAGGGAAGGAAGGAAGGAAGGAAGGAAGGAAGGAAGGAAGGAAGGACAGGAGGGAGGAAGGGAGGGAGGAAGGAAGGGAGAAGGAAGGAACCCGTCCCCACGCAGTGCCTTGCCCGGTCAGACAGACAATCACATATTCATAGAGTTAGCACAATTTCTCTAGACACCGCAAGCATCCCCTCTCCCCCCAAATCCCACCTCCATGTTTGGCTCCACCCACTTCCACCTGCCCTCCTGCCCTGGTGGGAATGCAGCCCAGCAGACACTTACTCAGGATGTAGCCAGACGTCCAGCTGCCCTTGCTGACCAGCCCCTGCAGCAGGCGGAAGAGCAGCAGAGACGTGTAGTCTGGCGCCACCGCCATGAGGACGCCCAAGACGGTGCTCATGAGGGTGGTGGCCAAGAGACATAATTTTCGGCCAAACCTTCAGAGAAAAGGAGACAAGGAAGGGAGGGGGTACTGTGGAGTAGGTGGGGTGCAACGGCACCAAGGGACAGCAAGGGTCTCGATCGGGAGGCACGCACCACAGCCGTCCTGAGCGATTGCCCCACCTCAGGGCCCAGCCATGTGCTCCTCAGGGAGCAGCAGCCCTCTTGAGGCCCATCAGCTCACTGTAAGGAGGAAGCCAGGATCCTGATGCTCTCCGGCATCTGGCACCTCAGCCAGCGGGGGATGCTTCCCAGGGGCTCTGCAGGTTCCCACGCGTGCCCCCTCTCCTTGCCGGCAGACTGTATTATTATTAACATGCTAGTCTTATCAGCGGCCTCAGAAACTCTCTGGGGAAAATATTCAGTTCTAATGGTATAACGATTGAGGATTATGTCCCTTGCCTTTTTCGTGAATGAAATGGGGAAATCATCTGCTAACTCTTCATCCCAGTAGGGAGCTTCCTTGACTCCATCTTTCCAACCTCATCTCTCACTCCAGCAGCTACTCAAGGAAGCAAGGGACAGCGACCTGGTCCCCACCCCTAGATCCCTCCACCCCGTGACCTCTGCGTTCCCTGCCCCCTGCCTCCTACACTCCAGCCCGGGCCCCTCACCCCCTACTCCTTGCCTCCTTGCCTCCAGCCCCGTGCTCCTGCCCAGTGCGCCTGCACAACAGCCAATAAGCATCCTCGTCCTGTACTAATGTAGAAACTTCCAGTCGGACGCTCACACCTTGTCACCTCGGAACAACCAGCACTAACGTCATCTGTGTCCACCTCCTCCATCTTTTCTCCTGTACCTCCCACCAAAGGCTGCTCCCCCTACTCCCTTGGGGCCCAACCCCGCCACTGCCCCGTTGGCCCCTCAAGCCCTCCACAATGCAGTCGCCCCCATCCTGGGCCCTTCACCTGTCCCTGTCCTTCCTGGCCCCCTTGCCTTACGGAGCTGTCCACACACACAAACTCCACTTTCTCCTCTCCTGCTTTTCCTCAGCCTTCCCCTGACACCACCCTTGCCACTGGCAGTCGTGGGGCCGTGGCCAGATTTGGGTCACTCCCCCCATCAGGCCCGTCCCATCTGGGTTCTACAGCTTCGCATGATCCCAGGACAGTGGTTGTCTTTCTAAACCCCTGCCATTTCTTCCAAATCTCCTTTGCCAGCATCTCCTTCCCTATCCACCTCCACACATCTCTCTATACACCTGCTAGCCTATCTCAAACATGGCTGACAGCCTGAAATAGCAGTTCCTGCTGACAAATCCCAAATATTTATCTCTAACGCAAACCTCTCTTCTGAGCACAACTCATGTGTCCAACTCCCTACGTGACATCTCTTCTGTGCCTCCCGGACTCACTTAGCACAGCTGCAATGTTCACGCTGCCAGGACAGAACCCTTGATGGCTCCTCACCTCCTTCCCCTGCAACGAAGTCTGCTGCTACCTTGCTCCGTCCCATCTCAAACGATGGCCCTACTCTCACCTCACCCATCTGCTCCATGCATAAACCTCAGCTTTGTCCCCACCTTCTCTCAGCCCACCACCCCAACTATACAATCTGCATGAGTTTTGACCCCTGAAATCCATCCTAAAACCCCACCCTTCCTCCGTCTTGCTGCCCGACCCCAGTCCAAAGCACTAGCTACCGTGTCTTTTCCCCATCAGCGTCTGTGGTCAATGTCAACTGGCCAGATGCTTCCACCACTGTCCCCTATGGTCCACTCTCCTCACGGCATCACAGCTGCGGGTAGTCTGATGGGCCTTCACGTACCTGTCTGCGATGTAGCCGACACCCAGAGAGCCCAGGAAGAAGCCCAGGTTCACGCAGGACTGAAAGAGGTCGACCTTCCAAGAGTCGTCACACACCAGATTAAACTGCGGGTCACACCACGGTCGGAGGGGCCGAAGACACAAGACCGTGTGTAAGTCAAACCACACCTCTGTCTTCTCTCCGGACAAAGTTCAATGTTTACCATGAAGTGTGATACCCACCCCCCCCCAAGAGTTTCACGTCATTTTCTCTTCCCACATTTTCAATAAGAGAAATTCCAGGTTTCTGGCAAATCTCAGCTACTCCCAGTATGATGCCTAATATCTTGGCTTTACCCTCACAACTGCCAAGAGCTTTGACCTTGACAGTCGGTTACTGAAAGACAACACGGCCAACAGATACGTCTTCTAAAAAGAAGTACAGCACAGTAATTTCCTAAAGACAGAAATGTAGCAGAAGAAATCGAACGTGTTTTCCAGAACTGGTCAAAAGTCATCCATTACGTACCTTCTAATTATACATTTAATTATGTGAAGTCCACCTATGATAATTCTGGAGATTCTGTCATGACGGATGTGGCCACAAGTGGCCCAGGGTGGCCGGAGACTCGGAGGGATCACTGTGCCCAGAGCCAGAGAGAGGAGCGACCAGGCAGGAGGGAGACAGAGGCAAAGGCAGGACAGATCCGCCTGGGGAAGGGCTGGGCTGTGTGCTGGGGAAGCCCCACCGCAGGGGGCACACACCTGGGCACTGAGGAGGAGGCGGAGGAGGAAGCGGTGTGCTTCTTCCTCTTCGGGGCGCAGAGGAGGGAGAAGTAAGGCGTGGAGCTCCACAGCGGGAGCCCTCACATCGTCCCCGTTCCTGGCACAGCCCTGACGAGGTGGCGGCCGGGGGCACATCCTTCCTTTCTCCCCGTCTCTGTCCCACTCTAGTTACTTTGGATTCATGGTCCCCCACCACCACATGACACTGGGGGACGTGCGACAGTAGGAAAGTCACTTAGCCACTTTGGGCCTCAGTTTCCCAGTCTGAACCGTGTGTGTCTTGTGCCTGTCCCGTCCCACTCACAGAGCTGGTGTGATCACGGAAGTGGAAACGGTTTAGGTAAATAACAAACCCTTTAACTTCTAGAACAGAGGTTTTATTACACACCACAGCTCCAAATCTCTAGGTTGCCAGTTAAAGCCAGGCCCCTGTCCCGGGCTCAGGGGTCGATCCTGAAGGGCCCCAAGGCTCTGGGCCCCATCAGCCTGGGGTTCCCTCTGACTGGCTGCTTACTTCCTGGACATGAGAGCTTTCCAAAATAAAATCTAGGTAGCACTGTGTCACCACCTGACTTTCAGAAACGAATCCTGAGCTTGTCTACACCCGCTGTTGCTGCCCAGAGCCCGTAGTCTGCTCCCCTGAGTGGCTCAGCTCTGGGGGGCACGACAAGCTGTCACTCGGCATCTCCGGCCTTCCCTCTACCAACCCAAACATTCATTCCCTTCGGCTGAAATCACAGCCTCCCCACGGAGCTTCTGCGGCTCTTCGGTTCTCCCGTCTGCCCCGGGCCCTGCCATTAGCAGACGGAGGGACAGATACCCTTGGGTGTTATCTGGCTGTGCCAGGGTCTGCATCTGCAACTGCCCAACTGTCTTTCTCAAGCCTCCAGCCAACCGGCCAAGACCACGTTCTGTGTGCTCCAGATCCCACCAGAGCTGCAGGGCACCGTTTCTTGTCTTTTGTTCTAATCTTCCCGGTGAGCGTGTCTGTAAGATGTCCCCGCCCCTCTTCCTGAAACGCCCAGGGCGCCATCTTGTCCCCCAGACTGTGCAGAAGCCAGGGCACGCAGAGCTGGAGGCAGGGCCCTCTGGCCTCACCTGCCACCACGGCCTCCTGCTGAGCTCTCTGCCCCCCACTGTGCTCAGGGTTCATGTCTAGAGTCACCTGCCATGCCCCGTGCCCCCCAAAACTCACACCCAACCACTGCCCCCCAGCACATTCGTGCACACCAGGAAGACAGGCCCAGCCCACAGGAAAGCCTGGGGCGGTGCAGAATGGGGGTAGTGCTCCCACTGGGTTTCCGCCAGGGCTAGGGCCTGGGGTCTCAGGCACACTCTGTGTTCTCCACCCAGAGTCCCTGTCAGAATACAGACTGCTGCGGAGCCTGTCTCAGCAGATCTCTGAGCAGAATCCAGATCTCTAGGATGAGACAAGTTTGGAAACGGTGAATCCCGTGACCTGGGGCTGAGTCCTTTCTCTTGCTCATGCTCTCAGGCCGGGGAAACCGGAGCTAACTGGCCTGGAGGGGGCCCCCAGACCACTGTGGGGCTGCAGCTGACAGGGCAGGGGACCCAGAAGTCAGGGAACAGGCACATTCCTTCCCCAGTCGGAGCCCCAGGCCCCATCCGCGGAGGGGCAGTGCCCGTGGGATACTCAAACAAGCTGGCTCAGCACCCTCCCTCAGGCGAGTTCCAACGTCCAAGGCAAGGTTCAGTTAAAGATTATTTCTGCAGAAAGGAATCACTAAGGCCAATCCCCCAAGAATCAGCTTCAGTTTCGGATGAGGAGCGGAGGCAAAGGCCGGTTTAAAGCAATGCGGAGGGAGAGTGCTGAGTCCTCTTGCCCCTCTCCCCGCTCCCCCCCCAGCTGTAGAGCCCCTGTGTCTAGTCAGCACAGTGTCTGCCGCAGACCCCACTTTCAAAAAGATCCACGAAGAAAAGAAAATCCGGTGGCCTTTTACTAAATTATTCTCGAGGCGCAATGCAGAAGGGACCCACTGAACTATGCAGGCAAGGCCCCTTGACACCATTACCCCGTCCTGGAGGCCGGGAGTGGGGCCGCCACCCACAGCTGAACTTGCCGACCCTGTGGGGCAGCGATGGCCATCCCCGGCTCACCCATGAGAAGCAGAGGCTCAGAGATGCGGAGGAACATACCCGGGGATGCCCAGCTGGTTGGGGCTCAGCTGGGATTGAAACAGTCAGACTCCAAAGCCAGGGCGGCTTTCCAAACCACCCCAGCCGGCACTTAGCTGTCACCTGAGTGGAGGAAGGGGGACCCACCATTCTAATGGCATCCCAAGGAATTCTACAGGCTCTTGGAGAAGCCAGTGGGGCAGAAAGAAGAGGAACCCGTCTCCCCGTAGACCCATGTTCCAACAGTCCAGCTCAGCCTGGCTGGCGAAGGTCTCCCCGACCTCTAGCCTGCTCCTCTAATGCCCAGCGTCTGTGGGGGACCAGAGAGCGGAAGCACGCAGAGCACCCAGGACGGAGCAGACATATCCTAAGTACTAGCGATAGAGCTCTCCTCCCTCTTTCCTGATAAGAAACCGAAACTCCTAGGATTTGTTGTATGTCTCCTCCCTGCCCCCGAAACCCACCTGTTCCCCCAAACACGGGGCCTGCCCTTACCTCGGTCACGATGGACGAGCCGGGCGTGTCGTACACCCAGCCGTGCCGACAGGGCCCCAGCGGCAGGTGGCTCCTGTTGGCGGCCAGGCCGGCCAGCGGCTCCACGCAGCCCAGGGCGCTGTGGTTCCAGTCCACCTCGTAGCCGCGGCACTGGCGGGGGAAGGCCTCGCCGGTGGCCCCCGCGCCGGGCACCGTGTAGTTGAGCTCCTCTGCCAGGCTCCAGCCGCATCGCCGGCTCAGCTCGGCCGCCCCGGGGCTCCGGCAGCGGTGATCCGGGGTGAAGGCCAGGAAGACGATGCCCACGTAGATGGGGGCGAAGGCAGCTGAGAGCAGGCATAGGGCCAGGAAGGTTTGCTTCTGGAATCGGCCAAACTCGCCGACCTGCTCCAGGATATCGTCCACGGTGGGCATAACGGGGCCAGAACCTTCATCACCTTGGCCGGACTGCCCTGGCTGCGGGGGCCGGGGTCAATGTTCCACGTGGACTCCTCTGCAACGGGCTGCTCTGAGAGCAGGTTGCCGTCCAAGCATGCGCGACCTGGAAGCCGGCCAACTGGAAGCAATCTTCACCCCGTGCTGCCCGAGTCAGGTGAGGGTAGAAGGCAGGAGGGGACCGGCCACATGGCTTGGCTGGGTTCGAATTCTCCGGAGTCAGAGCTCCCTCCCAGAGAGGACAGAGCTGGAGGCCGCTGGGTAACCGCCCCTCCCCCGGTGGTCTCCAAAAGGCTCTTCCAGAGACATGACCTATTCAAAACCTTCTTTTTATAATCCCGCTAAATCAAAGACAGCAAACCAGCTTCGGCACAGCTGCAGTGTGTGTAATAGGGCCGCGCACGCGCTCACTGTCCTGTGCCGCCCCCCCCCCCAGTGCCCCCGGCATCGTCTGGCCACGTGCACCGCTCTGTTGAGCACCCGTCCTATTCTCCGCGGAGGGCTCCGCAGGCCAGCACCCCGTGGAAAGGGGAGCAGTGAACGAGCACAGGCCAAAGACCCGGCCGCCAGCCAGGTCAACCAGTGACTGCCAACGACAGAGGCCATCAGCCGCCAATTCAGGGCCCCAACGTGTGTTCTCGAAGTCCTCAGGACCGACTTGCGAGAGGTGCTATCACTCTCCCCACTGCAAAGCTGAGAAAACAGAGGCTTGGGGAGCTAACAGCAACTTCCCAAGTTCACGGTGTCATTGAACTTGAACCTTGGTCTGCTCCAGAGCCACATCCCTTAATTCATTAACCTGTGCTTGGTCCGGCAGCTCCCATGTTAGTGCTCTTGCTCCCTCGACAGGTACCGCCCAGGCCCTCTAGGTTTCAGACAGTGCCTGGCCCCGGGACACAGAGACGGGGCAGCCTCTAACTCCACGCGGCACACGCTTCACGGGGCATAGACTCACAAAGGGACAGCTCACGCAGAGGGCACTGGGGGGGGGCCCCAAACTGGCCCCTTGGCGTGCTTTGCACCGCACATCTAGTACGCTGACGGGGTGGTGGGGGTCGGGGGGACAAGCAGGAGGTGAGGAAAGGCAGGAAGGCTGTGGCAGGCAGGGGCGGGAAGGTGGCCCCCCATGACCCTGCCTCCTGGTGCTTGCACCGAGACTGGCTTGTGCCCGTGAAACACCGCGAACGTGGCCATGCTCTCCTGTGACTCCATCACGCACAGCGTATCAGCTGCCTTACTAGGAGGCCCCCTTCCCGTTGCTGGCTTTGCTGGAGCAAGTGGCGCCGTGCGGGAGTCCACGTGGCAAGGACATAGGGCACCCTGGCTCACAGAGACCCTCGGGCCTACAGGGCAGGGACTACCTGGGCTCCGAAGCAGATCTTTCCCCAGACTGCAGAGGGTCCAGCTACACTGCGGCTGCCCTCTTTCCCCCTAGAAACTGGAGACCAGTGTGCGTGGCTTTCCACGGCTAGTTTCGTGGTAATGTGGCTACACAGCAATAATGAGGAGAGCCCGGGGCCTATGCACAGCCCTGCCCACCAGGCCTGTGGCTGCCTGACTGTGCCCCACACACGCCCCTCTTGGACCCTACTTGCCGGGCTGACCTCTGAGGTCAGGGCATTGGCAGCAGAGACCGGGCTCAAGCACTCCTTCCCCAGCCCATCTGACTGCACGCCTGCCCCGTGGCTGTTCTTGGAGCGCCAGCCGGTGGTGGCCAGGCCCCTCCAGGCCTCATCCTCGTCCCCCCTTGCCCTCCTCACTGTAAGGCAGAGCTGGGAGCCGGCAGTGGGGTCCTCTGGCCTCCACCGCAGAACCACAGGCAGAGACTCTCACATCCTGCATTTGACCAGGAGGGACCAAGGCTGCGACTGTGTAACCGGGAGCTGGCTATGAACTGTCATAGTCTTGCTGTGGGCAGGGCCATGGGCTGAACGGGGAAGCAATCTGTGGTTTTCTGGTTAACCAGTCCTTCAGCTTGGGCACATGGTGGTGGGAGAGCCAAGCTCCCCAAGCAAACCCATTTCCCCCTATCCTCACCCCAACATAGGACGGCCAGCTTTCCAGGACCCCGTGGGACTTTACCCAGCAACATCACCTGATCATGCCGGGGCAGTCTCCCAGGTGCTGGATTGTAAAGCAACCTGACACCCGGGACGCTGGGTCAGGACAGCGTCCTGGGGACCCCAGGAGCCTCGGCTCGAGCTGCTGACAGAGGACATCAAAATGCTGTCGGATAGGAAATATCTTCCCCGAGCCCCATCTCAGCCCTGGGATGACCCAGACCTTAAGGGCAGGTCCCTCCTCCTGCACACATCAGAGGCAGATAGAGTGATGTTCATGGCGCCAAGGGTGCCCTTGTGTTTCTGGACTCTCATCTGTTTGCTCCATGGCCACTGGGAGCTGGTCTCCAGCCCAGGGCTATCCCGGGTGGCTTGGTACAAAGCACAGCCCACCTCGGGGGTTTGCAGCTCTGCGATCCGCCTGCCTACTGGCGCTGCTGCCAGTGGGCTGAGCACTGGCTGGGAGGGCAGGAAGGAGGAGGACCAGGGGCAAACCTCCCCAAAGGCAGGACTTCACACGCTCCAAGCTGAAAGGCAGGCCTTTCTACTGGCATGAGATCATAGGAAAGGTGTCTGGGTCTCTGCCCCCAGTTCCTGGCACAGAGCTCCTGAAACCCTTGTAATTTCCTGGGTGACAGGAGTGTCCTTTGTTCTAATGAGGTGCCTCTGGATGGCTCCTGGATGGCTCCTGGTCACGGGATAGACCAAGCCATGCTTAGAAGCTTAGCTTTCAGCCTCACCCCCTTTCTCTTGAGGAGGAAGAAGGACTGAAAATGGAGCTAATGGTCCATTAAGCCGACGTGATGAAGCCTAAGAATCCCAACGTGGGCGGTCTGGAGAGCTTCCTGGCTGGTGAACACATCCACATCCAGAGGGATGGTGCACCCCGGCTCCATGGCCACAGAAACTCCTGTGCGTGGGACCCTCCCAGACCTTGCCCCGGAAGGGACCCTCCAGTGCCGGGGCGCGTGAGGGGCGGCCCATGGGGAGAGTGGCCTGTCAGGGTGTCAGACCCCGAGCAGGATGAGGCGGGCAGCCTCCCACGTCAAGGCCACAGAAGTACAAAGAAGACGGAGGAACTTTCTGGGCTGAAATAAACTCAAAAAGACACAGTAACTGAGTACAACATAGATTTCTGAACGGGGTCCTTCTGAAAAGGGCATCGCTGTGACAAGCGGTGATGCCTGGACAGCCCAAGGCTCGGCTGGTCACCGGGATTGACCTTCGTGTTCTGGGCTGGGTGGTGGCATCGTGCTCCCCGGGATGACATCCCAAAGTGTCCAGGGAAAGTGAGGCATCAGGGAGGCAGCTCACTTTCACATGGTTCAAAGAAAAAAGTTCCTTGTCCTGTTTGTTCAAAATTTCTGCATGTTCTGATTGTCTCAAAATTAAAAAAAAAAAAAGTCTGTAGCCGAGGGTCCCACGGTTTGCTGGCACACAGCCCCCAGCTTCTTTCAGGGTTTTCTGGGGCACCGCACTCCCCGCGGCCAGCTCCCAAAGGCCGTTTCCTCCAGGACGGTGCTGAGAGCAGCCCTCGGGTCACCCCAGCATGGCTGTGAACACAGACGGGGCCTACACGGTTTTGCCCGGTCCAGGGGTGACGGCAGCTGTACCACGTGTTCAATCTGGTTTTCCTCTAACACTGTATCAAAATCATATTAGAGGGGTGCCTGGATGGCTCAGTCCTTAAGCGTCTGCCTTCGGCTCAGGGCGTGATCCCGGCGTTCTGGGATCAAGCCCCACATCATGCTCCTCCGCTGGGAGCCTGCCTCTTCCTCTCCCCTTCCCCTGCTTGTGTTCCCTCTCTCGCTGGCTGTCTCTCTGTCACATAAATAAATAAAATCTTTAAAAAAAAATCATATTAGAAGTAATTTTTTACTGACTTTGGTTTGCAAACTGATCAACACACAGCAAAAACTACGAGGTGAGGAAACAAGAGTTAATTGTTCACAAGCCTACCTTAGCTCTTTCCACTTTTTAAAAATATTTTATTTATTCGACAGTGCGTGCGCACAAGCAGGGGTAGGGGCAGAGGGAGGGGGAGAAGCAGACTCCCCACGGAGCAGGGAGCCTGATGCAGGACTGAACCCAGGGTCCTGGGATCATGACCTAAGCCCAAGGCAGACGCTTCACCGACTGAGCCACCCAGGAACCCCGTTTCCCTCCATCTTCAGGAAAACTTTATTTCTGCCCGGACTCCTTATTTCCAGGCTGAGAGCCTGCGGCTGTCCAGTGCGTGCACAGACGGCCACGGGGCGGCCCACACGGCCACCTGGGTGTCAGCGTGCATCCGGTCCTTTCTTGCACAGACGGCCACGGGGCGGCCCACACGGCCACCTGGGTGTCAGCGTGCATCCGGTCCTTTCTTGCACAGACGGCCACGGGGCGGCCCACACGGCCACCTGGGTGTCAGCGTGCATCCGGTCCTTTCTTGCACCAACCCCGCACCCCCTTCCGCGGCTCTCGCAGGCCTCTGGGGCAAGTGCACAGT
This sequence comes from Ursus maritimus, assembly GCF_017311325.1. Lineage (NCBI taxonomy): Eukaryota > Metazoa > Chordata > Mammalia > Carnivora > Ursidae > Ursus > Ursus maritimus. The sequence goes on along the minus strand of NW_024423675.1, from coordinate 62,734,494 downwards.
CCTCACTGTGACTTTCATGAGACACTTCGAGTCCCTGGCCCGCTCCGGCCTTAGCCCCTCCATCTGCCCAAAACGCGGTCCCCGCTGAGCCTGGACACGTCACAGGACTGCCCAGCCGGGCGGCCAGCCCGGCACCCACAGCAGCCCACGCCTGCTTTCCGCTGGGACCATTCACTCACTCCACGCTCCTGGGCCCCACAGCAAGGCTAGCTCGAGGGGGAGGCTAACCCCAAGTCAGCGAAGTCCAGCGGGAGAAGCCAGCCCTGTGAACGCACCTGAGTCGTGGGTGTTCTTCAGAAGCTGGTGAAGGGGATTTCTTTAAATCTAACCTCATCCATACCACCTGCCCCCAACACGCTCACTATCCCCTAGTGACTGATCCCCAAGAAGAGACTTAGTTAAGCCCTCCATGCCCATCAGTTCACTCACATGAAGGACTGGATTATCCCACAAGATTGTTTTAAATGCCCAGGTTTTAAATTTTCCTGAAGGGCTCATCGTATGCACTGTACGATTTTGGTGGTTGTGGCAAAGAACCGGTTTCAAATGGTTTGAAATGTTCTAGTAAGCGCAGATCTCCACCTTACTATGGATTTCCTTGACATAGGTTCGCCTACACTGTGCTTATCCCCCCTTACTCTCTCTCTCTCCCGCTCTTGGACAGTCTTCAACAAAGGGCGTAAAAAAGTTGGTTCAAGGAAATGGAGGGTTGTACTCTTACCAATAAAATCACTTCTCTGAAAACATCATAGTTCCTATTTGGGGTCAGGGCACATTTTCCTAAAACTACCTACAGCAACAGCTGGCAGGGATGGTGACTATCTGTCTTCAGAGCCCAGGACAGCGATGGCCTAGGTTCTCAAGAGTCCGAGCAAACGCCCGCAAGCACATGGGTCACCTGGCCCCCTCTGCCAGCCGGCCATGAGCTGCGCGCTAGGCAGGCAGCCTGGGGTGCAGAAGAACACCCCCGCCATCGAGCTCACCAACAGGGCGGCACGTGCGTGCAAGTGGCCCTCCTGACCAAGGGGCTTTCTGTGTCTTAGAGGAAAGCGGGGGAGGGCTGGGAGAACAGCCTGCTGGACACAATGCCCGAGGACCAGCGACACCTGGGTCATAACATACACTCTTCTAAAACCTGAGTGTCTGTTTCAGAAGAAACACTGTAAAATCCTTAGGAAAAAAAAAAAGGACTCCAACTGGATAATGAAAAAATGAGATAGAGGAAAGGAAGGATGTTGACTCCAAGAAGCCCAAGTTGACGCTTCACTTTCTGCTTCGTCTGCTTTGATGGTAACATCTCGGAAGCTCCAATTACGGGTCACCGTGAGAAGCGTACAGAGGAACGACCCCAGGCAAGATGGGGACAGCTCCCTGACTTACTCGCTGGCCACGCCGGAATCCGAACTCCTAGGTGGCTGCTTGGGCTACCTGGGGATACCCTGACATCTGCTTTCTCGAAAAGAGGGATGACAGCAGACGTCGAGGGAGCCGAACGCAGGCAAGGTGGCCCCGGCACTCACACCTGCCCACAGGAACGAGTCTAGAGAGAGCAGTGCTCACGGAGCACCAGTGGGACACCCCCCCCCGCCCCCCGCCAAACCCAAACGCAGACCTCTTCAGGAACTTCTGTCACAGAACACATGGCCAGCAGGCTTGGCAATGGGCTTGGCAACTTTTCGCCATCAAGGGGGAAAAAGCAGTAACACCCGACTAATAATTTATCTTTTATTGAAATTGTTGAATACTTAATATTACAGTAAATTTGATTGAAAAAAAAATGAGGAAAGAAATCAATTTTAAAAAATACACTCATGTTGAAATCAAGTCAGCCAGCCAAACCGAGTACAAACCAAGGGTAGCTTGCTTTTCCGTACATGAATACCACTGAGTCTATATACAATTCTATAATTCGAGAAAAGTCATTCATTAAACACTTCAAGAAAGGTGCCAACAGCCAGGGAAGGACAGTGGTCCTGCCCTCCCGTCCTGCAGCACTGAGAGGCCGATCCAGCACCCCCAGAGCAGGAATCCCAAGTGCAACGCTAGGGCGAAATGCTGGCCCATCGGCTTTCATGCAGTTTCCATTAAGTCACGCACTGTGCAAATTAAGGCTTCTTATAGGTCGAATGGTTGATAAACACTTTTTTTTTTTCTTAAAAAAATAAGCACAGTAAAGGTGGTATCATGAGAACCTGAAGAGGTGAGACCTATATCCCAAATCTGGAAAAAAGTTATTTTCTCTGACATCTCAACTCCATCCTCACACACACACAAAAATAATCTTTGGGTGGGTTGTTTGAATTCACCAGCCGGCGAAAGAAATACTGATACGTGTGCTCTGTGCACCTAGGATTGAGGACGTCATGCAAAAAGCTGCAGCCGTTACTGACTAGAGGCAGAGAACAGGCGAACCCTCCAGAGCCTGGGCACTCGGGGACCCCGCACGTGCGTGTGCACGTGCACTTCCCCTCGGGACAGGAAGCAAGAAGGAAGGGCAGAATGGAGCGCTCTAACTTAGAGGATACATTATTGACCAGCTCAAAATCTCGTATGGAACCTTCCTAGCATGCCGACAGCTCCTCCTCCGGACAAGGGACGAAGCACGACGTTACCCCTGCCGTCGGGGAAAAAGACTGTTGGGTTGTTTTTTTGTTTTTTTTTTTTCCTTTTTCGCAAACCTGAGTAATTGTCAAAGTCAATAAATAGGAGGAGAGAATTAAATGCTAAAATATAATGGTCAAAACCCTACAGGGCCTAAAGCAGCAAGGGTTCTTCTCAAATACACAGCCCTCGGTTCCAAGATGCGTCTGGCCCAGGCGCACATTATGAAGCGCACGGCTGCCACGCTTTTAAGTGAGGGCTGGGGACAAAACCCAGGGCCCCGGCTCCGCCCCCGGCGACGGGAGCAGAGCCTCCTTCCAAGGACTGTAAACCTGACCTCTCCACCCTCTCCCCCATCACAAAAACTCTTCCCTTTTGAAACAGTTTTTGTTAAAGGCAAAAATGATAGAAGCATCATCGAGCTGAAGTCTTATTTGGTTGGAGGTACCTGGCGACGCCGGACCCGCGTCTCCTGGAAGTACCAGGAGACTAGATGTGTAAGAGGTCCTCGTCGCTGTCATCGTGGAAAGACGCCAGGCCGCCGGAGTTCACGGTCTTCTGCGGCGCGGGCCTGGGCTTCCCTCTGCGGGCCTGGTCCCCTGTTGCCAGCACCCCAGCGCCCTCTGCGCTCTCCCGAAGCCCCCTCCTCTGCGGGATTCTCCCATGCGGCACGCTCGCGGCCCCAGTCCCTCTGCCCGAGTGCACCTTCACCTCCGGGATGGTCAGGACCTCATCCTCACTGTCCTGCTCGTCCCCATGCAGGGAGGTGAGGGCTTCAGCCTTCACAGACTTCGTGGTTATGTGGCCGTTTTCCTGTCCTTCCTTCCCAGGCCTCGGGGCCGGCACCTGGACCTCTTCCATCAGCCACTCGGTTTCGTTCTCATCTGCCTCCTCCTCCTTGTTTACCTGCCGAGGACAAAGCAGGACCCTGGAGCCGATCTGAGGCTCCACCCCGTTCTGTTCCCCTGTGACCCTCCCTTCCACAACCTACCCCAGAGTCGGGGACCCCCCTTCCCTGCCCACTGCGGTCACCACATTCCCAGGCTCCCCACCAGGAGAGGAAGGGAGGGCTGGCAACTGTCAGCTCCTGCTGAGACCCCACCAAGGTAGAGAGTGTCACGAAGGGCAGGAAAGCAGCCTCTACTCAAGCCAGGTGCCGGGGCAGGGTGGGGGGGTAGGGGGAGACAGGGCGGGGCTGAGCCGTAAGAGAAACCATGACTGAGTCTGAGATAAGCCTTTTAGAAAGCCGTCTGGCAGGAGTTCTCACAAGCCAGGAGCATGTGTAGGCTCTTTAGCCAAATAATGCCTGTTTTGGAGAAATTTATCTGAAAGCATCCATCCAAATGCCAGATGCACAAAAATTTTCATTATTTTTCATTTTTTTTAAATAATCAAAAAAGTAGAAGCAACTTAAGTATTAAACGTTCTAAGAAAATCAGCTGTAACGGCAATGAGAAAAACTCGAAGGAAAAAAACACAGAAAGTGTGTTTGGGTTACAAGCGATGGATGACGTTTTCCCTTTCGTATCTCAAAGTGCTTATGATGGCATTTTTGTAGTCATCACTGACCGAGGTCGTCAGCGTCCGCACAGCCCAACCCTGGGGGGGCCGGGGGGACAGGAAACAGGAAATTACCTTCGAGTATTTGTAGGACACGTCTGCACTTCTTCTGCAGCAGCTGGCCAGCCTGCTCACCACGACCTCCCTGGAAGGCGAGCACACTCACTGCAGGGTGGAACCGGCAGGGCAGGAGGCCCCCCTGGCCAGCCCCTCCCCTGCCCCCGCACCTCGAGCCCCCGCCGACACAGACACCTGCCACCCCACGACACAGCCCTCCACGGCCCGGGCACTCTAAGCCCATGGCAACATGGCTATAAACCAGTTCAGTGAAAAGAACACCCTGGAATCAGACAAAAGTGGATTCAAACCCCGCTCCACCTCTTAGGGTAGCAAGGGCAAGAGCAAGTTAGCTGACATTTGTGCTTCCACTGCCCGTGTGACTATAAGGCCACGTGTCCCCACCACTCCAGGCTGCAATGAGATTATGCGTGCCAACCCAAGACCAGCTCCTACCCAGCCCTTCTGCCCTGATTCTTCATCCCCGTGCCAGCCTCTCCGGGGTGGGGTGCCCACTCAGGACGCCCGCTCTCATTTGCCGGGGCCGGCCACACCACAGGACTCTCGGGCTCTGTGCTTCCTTCATGCACGACATGGCAATCTACTGGACGTACACCCACACGTTGGCATGAGCCCTTTTACCCAGGAAAGGTGAGCCAAGAGGATGGCGTCCTACGTGCCCCAAAGCGGCATCTCATAAACGCTCCCTTCTGCAAGGGGAGGAAGGGTAGCGGGAGGATAGTGTAGAGGGCTCCACGGATCAGAAGTCTGCTCATGAAAAGTGTTCATTTTCTATCTCTGGACACAACCAAAGACCAACGTCCTAGAAACTGGCAGGCCAGGCTGAGAGCCCACAGAGCATCGGCTACGTGCCTGACTCACACGCCCGGACGGGCTCCACAGGGCCGCTCAGATGGAACACCTCGTCACAGGCACGCAGCCATTTACGAAACACAACTTCGGAGACAGCTTCCATAATGTTCACACACACACACACACACACACGAGCACAGACCCCAGGACGCCATGCTGAGGCGCCCGTCTCCCTCTCCTTACCTCCTTTCCTTCTTGTAAAGCAGCAGCATCAGCAGACAGCCGGTGAGCGCCACCAGCAGCAGGCTGAGGACCGCCCCCACGGCCTGGCTTCGCTCCGACAGCCCCTTGTGCTCCGGCATGTCCTCGCCTGCACCGTCACCATCGAGGCCCACCCTGAAAAGAAGCCACACCACTCAGGGGCATGCCACCAGCGCGACGACCCTCGCGGTTCCCAACCTGGGACGCAGAGAACGGCAACGAGTCCTTGGAGAGCGAGATCAGACAGGAGTACAGCACACGGGAGCGAGGCACGCAGCAGCGACAGAGACCACAGCCTCAGTCCTGGCTCATCAGACCGGACAGCTGTCAGGGCACAGACGCTCCCGTGAAGCGGAAGAGAGGGACCAGCTGGCCCCACTGGTCTCCCAGGACCACAGGTCCTCCTCTTTGGGGACAAACAGTGACTGCCGCCTGGGGAAGGCTTCTCCCTCCCTCATCTCGTCTTGGGACCTTGGGATGGGGCGTCAGTGCGTTGTGGCGGTTGAGGGAACCCCCCAGGACACCGTGCGGTGCGACACAGACAGTCTGTCCAGGCTGCTCATCCCAGGAGGCAGGGCTAGTGACGAACACAGCCGCTATTCAACCAGCGAAGCTTTCACAACTCCCACCCATGCGTGGGGAAAAGCAGTGTACTTCCAGGACCTTAACCATTCAAGGAAAAAAGTAAAAATTAATATAAAACGAGAAGCACCAGGACAGACTTCCCTTTCTACTCAGAGAACCAGGCGTTTGTGGAATGACTCGAACTTCCGATCCTCCGGGCCCTCGGGCCTGCGGTGACAGAACACACCACTGGCAACCCTTCCCCACCCTGAGAAGGCAGAGAGGACAGTGACGGATCGTCCGGCTGCTCGGCAGGAGAGGGCACAGCGACAGGCCACACACACGCAGCAAACTGGATGATAAAAATGCTACAAGTTCAGAAAACCACTCAGTTCAAGTGCGGTCAGTGGGCAGCCGACGGCCCGACCACGTAAGGGTAACCGCGCTGATCAAACTCAGCCCGAGCCAAGCGAGCTGGTTCCGAACCACAAGGAGGAGGAGCTCAGCGTTCCCAGTCACTGTCTGCTCAGGCGGGGACCCCCGCCAGCCCCGCATGCCCTGCCCTGCAAGCCGGGACGGGCAGGGCGTCAGCCGCACACAGGAGCCCCGGGGCCGCACGCCGGCGCTCGGACCAGGGAGGCGCTCGACATCACTCACTTCTAAGTGTGTTCTCGTTCCTACTTCTGGGCTCTCCTGTGAGCCAGGAATTATTCTGACGTGTGCTTTACCGTCCAAATGTGCTTCTATTTTTCGGTTAATTTCTCGTTACTGATTCTTAACTAACGCCGTGTGTGCTGCCTGTACGGCACCAACCTTTAGAAATTTGCTACGACTTGCTTACATCCACATTCCTGGAAAATACAGGACTCCTTTTAGAAGTGAAAGCTGATTTAAGATCTGACAGATGGGATCTGGAACTCCCTCCAATGTCCCTAGCATGGTTTCTACGCACCGCAAGGAAACCCTTCTCCAGGACACAAGGCAAACCACAGCAAGGCAAGAACCTTTCCTCCTGATCTTAGGACAAAGAATGAGAAGCTCCTGTAAGAACCTGACGCGGATGAAACAGGTAGAAAACAAATCCAAGAGGAGAGCAGTGTGTAACCCTGTGTTCTAGAGGAGGGCCTCTAACCGTGGCCGTGGACCGGGCAGAGGAACAAAGGCCGCGGGCCCGAGAAGAGGCAGGTTCCCTGAGGCCACATGGAGGCCCAGATCGCCCTTCCCTCACCAGAAAGCCCTCAGCACAGAAATGCATACTTCCCATGAAAACCTGGCCTACAGCGGATTTTCAAAATCTGTAGAACCAGTGTTCGTTCCTTCAAACACAGACGACACTTCGTTCAAGTTAAAGTAACACTTCGCACGCGATAATCTGCACTAGAACACATGGAAAAGGGTGCTGGAAACACCAAGATGAGACACCGCAGCCGCCTCCCGCGAGCTAGTGAGGGGACATGTCGGCTGGGAAAGGCCGGGAAACAAAGTGGGGGCACTCAGGCCTCGTGTGTGCATGCTGGCGGAGGGCCGACGCACTGGGAGTGGCGGCTGGTGGTGAGGAGGGCATGGGGGACCAGGAAGGACAAGCCTTGGACAGCCACTGAAGCCGGACGGTGGCTACATGGGGTTTGCCTCTCTGGTTCTCAGACGTGCTGGAATATTCCCACAAGACACCCCTGGGGGTGGGGGCGGAAAACACGTACAAGCAGATGCTTCAGCTAAGTTGTGAGGGAGCAGGCTGGGGGTACAGCTGGGAAGTGTGCATCCCGAGGGGAAAGCGACCGACAGGAAGGCCCTGACCGTGCCAGAGCAGCGCACTCACCCCAGAGGACACACAGCAGAGGTGTACCAGGAGAAGAGGTACTGGCAGTCGGCGGTCTCGTGGCTGAACTCGGGGATCCCGTCCTTCACCAAAGGGTCGCAGTGGAAGAAGATGGTGGAAGACACAGACTTCGTCTTATCTTTTCCACACTTAGAGGACGAGGCAAACACCACATCTAGATCGCCATCTGTCGGGAAGGAAAACACAGTACGGCCACACGACATCACCATCATTTCAATAAAGGGCCGAGTTCATCTCTCCACGGTCTGTAAAAAGTTTGCATAGACTTAAAAGTTAAAATCATAGATGAAGGGCCTTCTCCAAAGGTCCCACGTGCTCGTTTTCTCACAGGCTGCCCGACACACGCTACGGAGCCCCTGCTTCACGTCAGGGACCAGGAAAGACTTGAACCTTGCCGCAGAAGAGGTCCAGCCTCTGTCCTCAGCTAACAGTAGGACTTAGAACCGGGGCTGGCCATGTGGTATCAGCGTGTCTCGAGACAGAAATGGATCCAGCGGGCAACCAGCCAGCCGCCAACTAAACAGGCCTCTGCAACGGAGCCCTGGACCCTGGGGGACTGCTGAGATTCCCTGGCTGGTGAGACTCCGTGCATGTCATCACACACTGGCGCTGGCAATGGAACACATCCTCACGCCACAGGGAGAGGACGATGAAAGCATCCGGCTCCCTTCTGGACACAACCCCATGTGCTTCTTCCCTTAGCCAATTTCCATCCTTAACTGTGACCTAAGAGCTCAAGTGAGTCCTGAGTTCAAGCAAATGATCAAGCCTCAGGGTAGCGACAGAAGCTCCCCGAAACCTGCAGCTGGTGTCAGAAGTGAGGGAGTCGTGTGCGGACGTTGCCCTCTCCAAACTCTGCAGGTGGCTCAAAGTTCACAGTCCACCACTGCTACAGAGCCAGGGCCTTTGGCGTGTGAAGCAGCCACGTCCACGAACAGAAGGGAGCCCGGAGCCCCAGGCTCTGCGGGCCAGGCTCGGGAAGGCCCCATGTGTTCTCTCTCACTCGTACCTGGCTGAGGCATGACCTGAACGGACCGCCCCACCAGGCCGCCATGCGGGCACACGCCCCCGAGCTGATGGGGGAGCCGATGGCAGCTCCGAATCACCGCAAGACAGGGCTCCGTGGCTTCCTGCTCTTGCCTCTGGAATGAGGGCAGACTCGGGAAGAGATTTACACTGAAATGCAAAAAGTCGTCTTAAAACTAAACTGACTTTCTAGTGTTGGTGAACCCTGAAAGTAAAAAGGTCTGAAAGGAGTTTAACGAACTACGAATAAATAAACGCACGCGCAGACGTGACCCGAGTAAATCCAACTCGGAATAACTGGAGCAGCACAAAGAGCCACGGGAGTTTACTCCACGATGTGGGGTCATGACCGTGAATCAGGCTGACCTGGTGGGCCTGTCTGCCGGGCCCACGGGGTATGGCCACGTGCAGCGACACCGGTGCTCAGCGTCTGCACGTGGACACACAGACGTCTGGGCTCCTACCACTCGGGGAGCAGCTGCTTCTCCTCGCAGGAAATGTCTCAGGAGCCCTTTTTACATCAGAGTCGGTTGGGTTTTTAAACATGTTTAACTTTTTCAAGGGCATCTGTTGTTTCATCATTTTGGCAAATGTAAAGTGTTTTACTCTTCCGTAATAACACCTGAAGTTGCCAAGTAAAGAATCAACATGACGAAACCAAATCGAAGGCAATTCCTGGACGTGCACACTTTACCTTCTGCCATCAACCCCACTTCACAACCTCGGGTTGAGACCAAGTGTTGGTTTTCAGCTGTTTACCTGTGAAGTAAGGTGACTTTTTCCTACAGTGAGATGCTCGTCTTACTGATACTATTCAGTCCGTTCTGATGACTGCGTATCAAAACACAGACTCAGACCGGGCTTCTGCTTTCAAACCGGGGATTTCAACGGAAGGGAGCTTCTTCATGAAAATTTTAAAGCCCCTCCTTCGAAGAAGGTGAACACGGAACATTGACGAAAGCAATTACCTTGAACGTAGTATTTGGTTTTGTCCGAAGTTCCAACTTTCCTACTGAAGTGTTGGTCGTTTGGTTTAACCTGGCATATGTTGGCCCCTGAGCACGCTGGATTTCTAGAGCTTGTGATGGAGGAAAGCTGGATTTCATACAGGTACTTGTCCCCATTTGTTCTCATGTCCCCAGAGGCACTGAATAGCCTGAAAAGACAGAAAAGATGGCAGTGACTCCAGGCCTTCCAGAAACCCGTTTCCGATAGACCCAAACACACACAGGGACAACTGCAGGGCTGCAGGCCACAGCCCTTCTCCAGCTCTGCCGGCCTGGGAGCCTGTGAAGATGCCCAAGGGCACCAACGTCCACCCCACCGTCGTCCTGCCTCCCCACCCTGTGGTCTCAGCGGCATCCCGGAAAATGCCCACTTCAGCCTGCCCCAGGCGTGGCCAGCAGCTCGGGCCTGTCCCTCGGCCACCTGACCTCAGGAACCCCACCAGTGACACGCCCAGGGATTCCTGACCAAAAACGGTTTGAGGTTTCAGCTTCGACCCCTGGGATTATCAGGAAGGGAAGGAGGAGGGGCGCCTGGGTGGCACAACGGTTAAGCATCTGCCTTTGGCTCAGGGTGTGATCCCGGCGTTATGGGATCGAGCCCCACATCAGGCTCTTCTGCTGGGAGCCTGCTTCTTCCTCTCCCACTCCCCCTGCTTGTGTTCCCTCTCTCGCTGGCTGTCTCTCTCTGTCAAATAAATAAATAAAATCTTTAAAAAAAAAAAAAAAGGAAGGGAAGGGAAGGAGGAGGGGCGACTTTATTTTTACACTCAAGAGAATTCACCATCTTTGGTGTTAAAACTTAATAGTTGAGTAATGCTTTTCCTCGGTTTAAGCAAAAAGGACAACTACCTAGAAACAGTAACTAAAACACACTGCCTATTTACCTCGCAGCTCCTCTGCTAGGGGAAGATCTAAATGGCTGGTTCAATCTTGAATACGCTTCAGTGCTCAAAAGGAAAATGTTCCACTTACTTAAAATAAATATCCCCGAGGCTGAAGCTCTTGCCATTTATAGGGTTGGTGATGGTGCCGTTCACCATGTGCACCTCCTGCGGCTTCACGGCACAGGCGGCCCGGGAGTCCCAGCTGAAGTAGTAAGTGCAGCTGTCGATGTCGAACCTGGAGGGCAAGCGAGGACCGCGGTCACGCGCAGCCAGATGCGGGGCCTCTTGCGCCTGCATGACTGGCTTTCAGGGTTCCAGGCGGTCCTGACCCCCGGGTCCCCAAGGAAGCCCCCTCACCGCCGAGCCCTTGCCACCCCCATGATGGGCACGGGCAGCTCTGGGCTAGGACGGCTGTTAGTGACTTTTCTCAACAGCATCACAGGAAGACGATGGGCCAGCACATCAGCCACGTGAAAAAGTAGGCAACTGTTTAACACAGTTTTTCTTTTTTTAATTAAGAAACTGTGTGACATCTAGGGGCGCCTGGGTGGCTCAGTCAGTGAAGCATCTGCCCTTGGCTCAGGTGATGATCTTGGGGTCCTGGGATCGAGCCCCCTGTCAGGCTCTCTGCTCAGTGGGGAGTCTGCTTCTCCCTGCCCCCATCCCTCTCTCTCTCAAATAAATAAAATCTTAAAAAAAAAGAAAGAAAAGAAAAGAAAAGAAAAGAAAAGAAAAGAAAAGAAAAGAGTGCAAACATTTAAAAGCTGGAAAAATTTGCTCCCAAGTTTTTTAACTTTATTTTACAAGTTTTGACTCAGACATTGATTTAAACCCTTGGACAATTCCCGCATCTCCCCAGAAATTCCAGACCAGCTTCTGGAAGAATCATTGGTTAGGAAACAGCAGCTCATATGCTCCCTCTGTTGGCCAAACTCTTCCTAGCACTGGATGCAGAGTTGCCTGGAAAATTCTAGTGTAATCCAGGAGCACCCCGGGTGCCAGCCCCACCTGCTTGGGGGTCTCAGGCCCCTTGAACAGCTGGCCCTGGACGGCGCCAACCATTGCCTCTTCGGTTCTACAATGATGCTGAAGGCAGAGGTCAGTGAAACATCGCTTTACATGTCACTTTGGTCACGTGACCCTGCGTCCCGGCCCCTCTTCCAGGAAATCCCTCCCTGTGCGGAGCAGCCCTGCACACTAGAGGACAATTAACAGGCCTGGCCCCTCCCCAGGCCCCAAGTCTCAGCGCCGCACAAACACCCTCTCCCTGAACACACCCGCAAGTGAAAACCGGGGGAAGAGATGCTGGCGAGCCCCCAGTCCACACTCTCCACAGCTCCCCATGCGGCCCTCGACCCTCTCACCTCATGAACGATGGTCTGCCCACGGTCTTTGCACAGGTCAACTCTATGACGGCAGATGCCGTCTTATTCTCCCCACACTGATAACCTTTTGAATAAGTTACGATGACTTTGTCATCTGAAACACACGAAGGATGGAAGCAACATTATTTCTGGTTATAAAAAGCTTCAGTGTCAGAAGTCAACATCTACGTTAAAAGCCAAGACAGAACGAATGTTCGGCTCTCTCAAGACTTCAGTCTTGGGTTCTCAGCATGGCCAAGTTCAGTGACTGCCTCCCGGTCCGCACCACACCTTGCACAGCTGGGGAAGACCTGGGTTCACAGCCCCGCCCCACCTGCTCGCTCGCTGCCTGACGCTGGGCAGCAGAGCTTCTGAGCCCGTCTCTCCACCTGTGCAAGAGGAATACCGCCCAAAGCGTCTGCCACGTGCCCGGAACGATGGACACGGAGAGAAGAACGTCACTCACCAGGAGCTGTCACAGCTGCTCCAATTCTGTATAGTCCCTGGGTCATTTCAGGTGCTTTCCCACACACACACACACACACCCCCGCCCTCTGAGCACCCCAGGAGTAAAAGGGTAGGGGCTAGACCTCCAAACTACAAAGAGAAAAACCAGAAACAAAACTCTGGTTTTCTCGGGTCTTCTGGCTCTGCGTCCAACTTTCCCACTTCTGAAAATATCACCGATAAGAAGCAGCTGAGACCATGACTTGCAGGGTCTAAGAGGCACGTGAGCACTTGCTCTCAGCGACAAGTCACCCAGGAGCTGGTGTGGCGGCCAGCTCAACGTTGCCACTGCTTCCAGCCACTGAGTGTGAGCCCAGCCTGGCTCAGGGGCACAGGGCGGGGTCCCCGGGGGCAGCCTACACGCTGCAGCCCCTGACTCTCACACCACTGAGACAGGAGAGGCAGGGGAAACAGGCCTTGGTACCAGCTTCCCACCTGCTTGTCCCAGGACACAGGTCAAGATGTGGGGGACTGCTCAGCCGAAGGCCCAGGCCCTCAGCCCTGCCCAAGTTCAAAGCTGTACTATCAGGCTCCTGAGCAAAACTGTGGCAGAAAGAGTTCTACTGCTTACAAGAGAAAGTCTTAAACTGCCGCAGCGTGGAACCCAACCAGTGCAGGTCTTACCACAGACAGCTGACACTCCCGGGCAGTACACTCGACCTTCCCCAGCTCACTGCCCAACCTGGGACGTGGACTCTAACCTCAAGCCCACTGCCACGGAGCTGTGAGGATCGCCCGGGCAGAAAGCACAGCTGTAGATACACCCGACTTCCTGGAGCAGAAGAGTCCTCGCCCCCACCCCTTCATGAGCGTGTGGGTCATGGTGTTTGTCCTTGGACAGCCGTCCTGCTGCAGCCCAACAGTAAGGCCCCTGGTGTGCTGGGGACCAGAGGATCCCCACTAGCTGAACCTTCCGTGAGGCCCTCACTCTGCAAACCTCTTTCCCTGGCTGTGGGAACTGGGGAAGGGCGGATCGGTATCCCTACATGCCCAGCAGACCACAGAGCAGAGGGCCACCCTCAACGCTGGGAGGGCCGCTCCGTCCGACGCTGCCGACCCGCCGTCTGCTGTCCCCTCATCCATGTGACAGAATTCCTGGTCTCCCTCTCAACAGCTCGAGCAGACTCAAGTCACCCGTGGTTTAATCAGGACAGCTTGGAGACCCCACTCTACTCCAACAAGGTAAAGGTGTTTTTCTTTACTGGTCCCCTGAACACTGGGCCCCCCAGTTGTTCCTATCTAAAAAAGAGCTGCCTCTTAAATGATGAAAGATAAGGGTGCCTCGGTGACTGAGTCGGTTAAGTGTCTGACTCTAGATTTCAGTTCAGATTATGATCTCAGAGTCATGAGATCAAGCCCTGCGTCGGGCTCCGCACTCGGCATGGAGCCTGCTTCAGATTCTCTCCCTCCCTCCCCCCATCCCCGCCGGTGCTCGTGCTCTCGCACATGCACGCTTTCTCGCTCTCTCAAATAAATAATGAAAGACAGACTCTTTCACTCAACCAATTGCAAGATGAATTTTCTAACACTATTAAAAAGAGCCGCAGTATTTTCTAAATTGTTACAATGTTACAAAAACGTACCCCTGAATTATCTTTACCAAGTTCCTGCGTAACTGTTCAGCTTTCCCAAATACACGCCTGTGTGTATGTGCAGACCCCAGCACTCAACCCAGAGCTGGAGCAAGGATTCAGAGGAACCTTAACCACTGTGGCCCTCTCGGGGGAGAAGTACCTTCCCAGGAGAGGTGACCCCTCCATACACACCTGCCAGGACCTGCCATTTCTGGGAATACAGAGTGGTACTTATTCTAATGTTCCAGAAATTACCAAAATGCTTGAGAAACGGTCGTTGGGAATGGTATCTGGCAGCTTCAACTCAAGCCAGTGCTGACCCCCTCCTGGCCATATGAGGACGCCCTCACCTTCCCAACTCCGATGCAACCCCTGTAACCATGCACGACAAGGACCCAGGGCCTTTACCTAAGACATCCAGCTTCTGTGTATGAACGAGCCCCAAGACCTGGACGACACCAGATGCACTCTTTTTGCAAATGCTGGCTCTGTCAGAGCAGTCGAGCGGCCCTTTATATATTTTCTGACAGAGATTTATATAGTACCTGTGAAACAACACAAAGAGATGGAGGGGGGCGCGGCGTCAGTCTGCCCTACACACTGGGGTGCACCTCTGTCCGTCACGTTCAGAAACAGGAATCATTTTGATGACCAAGTACTCCACAGCACCTCTGAATGCAGCACCAAACCAGGTTTTCAAATAAAGGCCCAGGAGTAGTTGGTTACCGAAGAAGGCAGCGTGTCACCCGGGCAGGTGCGGGCGAGCCCTGAGACAGTGTGGTTTAGGAGGGCTTCTGAGTTGGGACCTGCAGCAGCTCCAACCCAAGCGAGCTGTTCACCTCAGGACTGAAGGCCTCCAAGTCCACGCCCCAGCCCCACGCTGAGGCCTTCCTGATCTGAGGGCCCCTGGCAGAGTCATGGAGCGGCCGCCACAGCCCACGAACCTCAGACCCACACAGCCTAAGGGGATTGTGCCAAAGAGCTGAGAAAATCAACACACCCCCCGCACACACACCCAGCAGCAGACAGAAGCCCCCACAAGCACAATGCTCGAGACTCATTCTATCACACGCTGATCACCAGCTTCTGGTTCCAAAGGCTCCCCTTCCGTCCACCTCCGCCTTCAAACCCAGCTCGACACTGGCACCGGGGCTCTCAAGCCACTGCAAGCACCAGGCTTACGTGGCAGCCCCAGCTCGGTAGGGACATGGAGAGCCCACCATCAGGCCCGTGACAAGGACACGGCTGGCACGTGGTGACAGGTACTCACGAGACTCCTTCGTGGACAAAGAACCAAGACCCAGTGAGCGAGGACAGCAGCCGTAAGTCGTAGGTTTTGTGCTTCTGGATGAATTTGCACCCCATCTTCTTTGGAGGGCAGACAACTTTCGTTTTCCACTCAAATGTCACCTCACAGCCACGAACTTCACTGAAGACCTGTGGTCTCCCGATATCGGCATCCTCATCACACTTGAAGATAATCGCCGACATCCGGTGGCTGTTTGCTGGGGAGCAGCACATAGAAAACTCAGACCGCAGCCCGGGCCCCCCAGAGCCCGGACCGGCCCGCTCCGCTGCGTTCCCCCCCCGCGCCTCCACCTGCCACCACCCTGCCAGAGCTCGGCCGTCTCATTCACACGTCCCCTGACCCGAAACAGACCAAGGCCCCACAGGGCCCCGTGTCTGTCTCTTCCTGTGCTTCCTAATGACCCCATGGCACTAGCCCCATTCCTCGTGGATAGGTAATCAACATTTGGTCACGTGAACAAGGACGAGAAATAAAAACAGCCAACAATTAGGTACTATAATTACCTAAAGACGGGAGTGCCGTCCTACAGACCAGGCCAACTGTCATAAAAAGCCCCAAAACTATAATAGACCTCTGTAAATTTAACCCTGAAAATTTCCTTATATCCTCTCGTTCCCTGATCATTTCCAAGAATTAAGTAGTTTTTTGTGTATTTTCTCATCACGTTCCTTGAGTGCTCACATCCGTTTGTGCCACACGCGAGCAGGACTGGCTCCCAGCCCTGGTCTCCGCGTGACGCCAGAGCGAGGGCACGCAGCCTGGCTCAGCCGGAAGCCCGGGCCCCTGTCCTGCGCCTGCCACACAGCAGAGACCAGTGAATGAGCCAACCGCTACTCCTGACGACGCCTGTGCCGCCCTGCAGACCCATCACCAGCAGGACTCTGCACGGGCACGAGCGGGCATCATCCAAACTGGCACAAGGGCACAAACCGCTTCAGTTAGAGAATGGCCCCCACTGACCAGCTGGCATCACCTCTCAGCCCTGCCTTACTTCAGTCTACGTACGCGGTCACGTACACATCCCATGGAGCAATTCAAGATGTCCTTTCTTTACAGAAAACAAGCCTGACATGGAAAAACTACATGTAATGGAATTAACTCGGACATCCACAGAGGTCGGAGCACGAAGCCAGCCTGGGAAGGATGCCGGCTAAGCGGCAGCCCGAGCCCGGACACGTGCCCCGCTACGTACAGTGTCTGCAGAAGCCCCACTCATGGTCTCTGTCGTAGTTGGCCGTGGTGGAGCACCAAAGCTTCGCCCTGCCCTCCACAACACACTCCTCGTAGCTCTTCCCGTTGAATATGAAGGGGAACACACAGGGGACACCTTCCTCAGTTTCTGGAAAAAAGAAGAACATCTGTGTGACCCTGATTACCAGCACGACCTCAGCTGTGCTTTTCTTGCCGGGCACGATCACCTGGGAACGCTCGAAAGGATCCCTTATGGAAGCCACCACCCTAAGCCACCAGCAGGACCGCCGGCCTCTCTCACAACGAGACAAGAGGCCCAGGGCCAGGATGCATCTGAGGCCTGAGCACTCATACTCAGGGCTGTGTGGGTGGAACGCCGTGTGGTCCAGGCCAGGTGTCCGCATCCACAGCATCTGGAGCTTCATGCCTCAATTTCCTCCTGGTACCAGGTCTAACACCTCACTCACCAGGAATACAAAAACGCATCCTGCTACAAAAATTTACCTGGAGGACAATTATCTCCATTGGCATAACTTAAAATGACAGCTTCATCCTGGTGCCTGTAATCCAGTCTCATTGATGCCAGCCGTCCAAAAGATGCCCCCTTGCTCCCGGAGAGCAGGCAGACACCTCCGTCCTTACAGCCTCCTTCATCCAGGCCTGCTGCCGCGGTGCACACCCCTATGCTGTAGGTGCGTGAGTCTCGGGTCACCTGGACAGACAACAGCACGCGTGGGTGTCCATGGGTCTCAAGGCGGAGGGAGAGCCGTCACTGCAGGGAGGTGTGTTCCTGCTGGGAAGCAGGGGCCACCTGGGGCCTGGGCACGGGTGTCTCAGTGCTCCCTTCCTTCTCTCCAATCCTGACCTTCCTCAGAGGGCAATGCCTTACCCACTGTCTGGACATTTGCCTCTGGCCACTGGAAGGATCCACAACTCCATCCACCCCCAAGCCCAGCCTTCTTCCTCCTCCTGGCCCCTAGCAGCAGCAGCACCCGCTGCTAGCTGGGCTTGAGAGCCAGGCCTCCGGCAGGGAGCTTCCTATGAGACCTCAGGCTGCTCCTCCCCCTTCCTGAAGCCCAGTTCCCCACCTGCAACAAAGGAGTGCTGAGGACTGAGCCCCCGCTGCAACAAAGGAGTGCTGAGGACTGAGCTGATGAGCAGAAAGCATAACTGAGCAGGACTCTTGCCTTCCTAGCTGGCCCCGCCCTCTGCAGGCTCACACCTCCTGCACACCTGTCACACCTGTGCAAGGTCTCCATCACAGGAGCCAGGGCACGGGCATCAGGGCTCACTACTCACCAGCTACCATCCCCTGGGAGGTGCTGGGATCTGGTGGGCATCGTCCAAGGTGCATAACTCAGTAACATCTAGATCACAGGCCCAGAGGTGGAGGGTCCTCCAAACACCAGTGACTCAAGATGCCCATGGCCTCATCAATATCACTAACAGTCCATGACACACAGGCCAGATAAGCTCCCCCTCACCCCCCGCACCCAGCTGTATCTCCAGTCAGAGGGACACGGTAGCTCCCTGCACCCACTACCTCTGCAGTCAGCAAAGAGCTGCATCTGTATCTTAAAGCCAGGCTGGAAGGAGACACAGGGGAAGGACTCGTGGCGTCTGTCGGGTGTACCAGACCTGGCCCTGCCCTTATGGGGTACACGCTCACATTCATGTCCCTAAGCAGCCTCCTGACCTCTGTTGTGTCATTTAATCTTTACAAAGCCCTAAGGAGCAAAACTCTGAGCTGCGGGGCACAATTCTAGGGTCAGTTAGGCCTTGTTTGCTCCATGCTCTAGAATCCCCAGCAAGCCGATCCTGTGTCCAGGATGGGGACTAAGCCCATTACCCCTCCGTGCACTGTGCCTCAATAGTCACAGGTGCCCCATCACCTACAACACAGGAGGATATCACAAAGAATCCAGGCTGCCGTGTCCCCCAAGATCAGCGGGCTCTAGCTGAGTGGCATTACCTTGAAGGTGCTTTTGGAAAGGCTGGACAGGTTAAAGCTGTAATGCAGCTGCTCGTCCGTCAGGGAGCAGCCGTCCACCTTCACTTCGTCTGGACAGACCAGCGGGGTCTCCCAGCCAAACACAAAGTCACAGTCACTGGTCCTCAGCAGCATGGGAGCTCCCTGTTTGAAAGAAAACGCATGTGGGTCAAGTACAGCGTCTTCACACAGCTCTCCTCCCCAGCTGGCACCAGAGAGACCCCTGCTTCCGGGGCTGTGGCCACGGCCGGGAGACCGCCAGGTGCTCTGGGTGACCTGCAACAGCCCCCCTCCAGGACGGAGGGGCAGTTGTCACCACCCGCTGCAAGGAACCAAGACTGCCCTCTCGGCACTGCCAGGCGTCCTGCCCACACACCTGCAACCCCTCGCCACCTCCAGGACGTGGCCCTGCACTTAGGGACAGTCTCCATGTCTGCACCACCAGTTCTTCAGACGTCATGACCGAGCAGGGTGTGAAAGCGAGACCCTGCTGCTGCAGAGGGGGGCGAGGGCTCGGGTACACCCGCCAGCAGTGCCTCTGCTCCGCTGCTACAAACTGAGGACATTCACGGAGGGTCACCCACACACGGCCAGACTGGGCACAGGCCAAGTAGTCTGGATCACCGTGCTTACGCCCTCCCTTGCTCGGCAACAGCCACAAAAACACAGAGGGGGCAGCTTGTCAGGAATTTCGTTTTTAGTTGCTGTTGAGAATCGGTTTTTCTATAAACTTAAGGGGAAAGATATTCCTGCTAAAGATGAAAACCAAAGGGGAAGAAAATCTCTTTCAAATCTTTCCAAACTTGAGCGCACGTTTGTGTGAGATGCCTTGTATCTAAAAGCCAGGCTCACTTTGAACACGCCGCTGCTGCTCTGAGAATCGTGCACGCGCCGTGGACAGCCGACCACATACGGTTAGCAGTTTCAGAGCTAAGCCGTTACACCTTCTCCATGTGGGAGGGTGAGATAACCAGCGCTCGAGAGAGGTGGATCGTCAAAAGAACCCCTCTGAAGAATGAAGTACTACTGAACGTGGCAGCCTCTCTGTAGCTGAAGCCACGCTGCCTTATGCTGTGTGTGCCGACAGACGCCTGGAGAGCCACACCCACGCAGACACACAGAGATAAAAGGAGTTTGCTGATCACAGCTCCGCTCCCCCGATAACTCAGGATTATCCTGACGGCCAGTGGATAATCTGTGAACAGGGACACAGAGGTGGGGTGAGCCACTAGATGGGGAGGCCCCAGGCAGCGATGGTCTGTGTCTTCCCCTGCCCCTCCTCCTCAGGCTGCTGCCACGTCACTTCCCACCGTCAGCATACCCGTCTGGCAGCCAGAGCTCCCTTTCCCTTATAAACCTGCTACAGGCCAAGAGACCAGAAAGTCAGCTTAGTGAATTCACAAGACACATTCTAGAACCAAAACCCATCACCTGAGCTCCTAGGGCCAGATGAGCCTTACAATTCATCATCTTCAAGATTTTAAGAGGCAATTCGAGATACATATTTCTATCACCTCTCTCTCATACACATACACACACACATACACAGTCCTATAATCGAGCACATTCATGTTTCGGCAGCAAAATGTATGAATATTCTTATCAGGTGAGACAAATACCATAAGCAGCCTCCATTCATCCGTGTCAGAGGACTGTGATTTCAGAAGCACAGATGCCGTGCTGTGAGGCTGGGCTGCCTGGAGCAAAGAGCTTGCCACGTGAGAAGGTGAGTCCCAGCGGCCACTGCAGGGCTGTGTGAGTCACAGGTACGTCACCCAGCGCCTCTGAGTCACTGTGAAATGGGGGCCACCACCTACCCATTTATCTCCTATTCACAGACAGAAGGCGAGAGAAAATGTATGCAGACACTCTGTGCGACAGAATGGGACTCATGATGGAAGCTGCGTTATTTTAAATGCACGTAGAACAAAGTCGATAACCTCCTTAGAAGGAACATTTGCAACTTTGTTAGAACTATTTTGATTCCGAGAGGCCTTCTTTTGTTCGCTAACTTCTAAATTTTGGGTTGTATCCTGAACAATGATAGCTGCCAAAAGTCTTGTCTGAGTTCCCAAGAAGAATAAAATCACTAATGCTATAGTTTTAAAAAAGGAAAAAGAAAGCTGACACTTTTATACGTTGGTAGACATTGAATACCACTCCTATGCTCAAGTGTTTCATGTTTTTAAATTACAGCAAGCCTCGCTGTGCAAAGTCTGTCCCATTAATTCAGTATGGGCTTACTCATTGTTAAATTAGTGGTTTTAGGGGCGCCTGGGTGGCTCAGTCGGTTAAGTGGCTGCCTTTGTCTCAGGTCATGATCCCAGGGTCCTGGGATGGAGCCCACATCAGGCTCCCTGCTCAGCGGGGAACCTGCTTCTTCCCCTCCCCCCTTGTCCCTACCCCGCTTGTGTGTGCACTCACTCGTGTGCGCGTGCGCTCTCTCTCTCGTGCTCTCTCTCAAATAAATCTTTAAAAAAAATTAATGGTTTTAAATTCTTCAATGCACCCCTGATATACCATAAAACTGCACCCATTTTCAATACAAGCGTCCTTAACTTGCTCACTAAGCCAGGTGTCAGCCCCCAGGTTGTGAACAGGTGCACACTTACCATGCTCACGCCTCTCCTGCAGTGAAATGCGATCAGTGAGGTGTAGTTGAAATGCTTGTCTGCTAAGCAAGGAGTACTACTTTCAAAATTCAAATAAACTTCATTAGCTATGGGGTTGAGTATTGGAGGTCCTGTGACTCGGCCAATATCCTAAACAAAGAAAAAAACAAACAGCGTTTCAGGAAATTGCTCCTTGGGTTGGCAAACACAGGCTAATACACAACTGCAAAAATAATACCTCCTCTGTTTTGAAAATGGGCAGCATCTAAAGAAACCAGGTTAACAGCAACTCACGTGATAAGTCTTGACAATAAAAGCTGCTGCTCAGAAAGATTAGTTTGTCGGCGGTCATCGGTTTCGAGCCTACAATTTCTAACAATAGGATTCTATTTCCAATCATGGTCAATTTTCAAAGATCCAGGCAATAGGAACTTCTCTCTCCAGGAGTATCAAGAATGCTGCATGGTCTCCTATCACCTGACAGTGCGCGGCAGGAGCCCACGGATCTGCCCCCACGCGGGCCCACTACCTCACTCCCAGCTCTGCCCCGGGACTGCTTGGTTTCCTTGGCAGTGCCCCTCGGTACATCCTTGGGAGGGCACACACTTGCTTCCCATGCCGTTTTATTGCTCAGCACAGCATCTGATGCACACTGGCTGATCAGTAGATATTTCTGAGCAAATGAACCCAAGAAAAAAAGAAAGATGAATGGCCCACAGTGGTGTATGTGTGTGTGATAAGTGTGAGTGAGCGAGCCGAGGGGCTCTCGTTCATCACCGTGGGGCACGTTCACGCCACGATGACATAACACTTGCTCCAAGTAGGGAACTGGCTACCATTTTTAAAATCTGAAAAAGGAAAGCCAGGCAGGAAAACAGAGCAGATCTGACCTCTCAGAAAGGGACTCATATCCAGGGTCCCCAACTGCATGGTCACAGAGGACGGCTCTGAAGTGCTTCCTACTAAGATGTGGTTCACCCAGGCCCTGGGCTCCCCATGAAGCTAGGACTTTGTGAGACTCGTATCATGGCCAACTTCCCCACCCTCTCCCAACGTTTCTCCCCACCAACATTGCAGATAACGCCCATTCTTAAAAGGACATCTTTAGGGATGCCTGGGTGGCTCAATCAATGAAGCGTCTGCCTTCAGCTCAGGTCATGATCCTGGGATCCTGGGATCGGGCCCCAAGTCAGGCTCCCTGCTCAGCGGGGAGTCTGCTTCTCCCTCTCCCTCTGTCCCACCCACTGCTCATGCATGCACATGCACACACGTGTACTCTCTCTCAAATAAAATCTTAAAAAAGAAAAAAAAGGACATCTCCAAATCTTTAGACAGGACTGTGTAACATCTACGGATAGAAGTACAGAAATAGACCCTTTTGAGATGCACCTCAAATAATAAAGCACAGCAAGGATTTGATAAAACATGAAGATAACTCACGAAGACAATTTTCAAAGAGCCAAAGCTGCACTAAAAAGTGCTAGGAGTCCGAGACTTCCACAGCAGAGTATTCAGCAATGAACAGATCTGCTCTTGCCCCTGAATGACTCATTTACCAAAGAAAGTACTTGCATCTCCCAAGCACTTTCTTTACCCAAGACATGCATTTCAAAGAAAGAAATCAAATTCTTATCAGTGTTCTTTCTTGCCACTTTACATGGAAGTTTCCTGATCAGGGTCAACCTTGAGAATCCTAACATGACACCGAAAGTCTGCCTATTCACACACGTTCACATTTTCTTCCACAGCTCGGAGACCTCTGGCTGCCGTCATCAGCCTCTGGCTCAACGCACAAATCCTTACATGTCTTCCCCACCTAGACCCAGGACACACACAGTCCCCGCTCCTTTCACCCTTTCTGCTTGAGTAACCCTCCACTGAGAGCAAGACACACAACACGACAGTTGTTCAAAGTCTTATAAAACTTGTTTCCGCCTTGCATCTCCCGTACTTACGATGGGGGGACCGTCGACGGGAACCTTGCACACAGCCGCTCCCGCGGGACAAGGCACCCCGTGCATTGGGTTCAGCGGCTGGCAAATGTTGATGTAGAAGTCAGGGCCTGTGTCGGAGGTGTCATCCTCACTTTCGTCATACGCCTCGTAGCCCCCCGTGCGGTGGATGAGCGGGGACAGGTCAATAATGGAGCTCCCATTCCTCACAGAGCACTCCGTCTGTTAGACAGGGGCGACCTCACTGGAGTCCACAGTAACATTCTCCTCATCACCACTAAGTCACCCCAGGAATTTAAAAGCAGCACAAAAAAAGCACGAAAGATGGATCAACGTCCCCAAATGCTTGGGCACTTATACCGACCCACTGTTGGGACCACCGCGGGTGGCTAAGCCATGCCGGGTACCCTCTGGGGGGAGCAGCGGAGGACAGTAACTGCAGGAAAGCTGGTGCGCGAACCAGGGCCCACCTGGGCTATGGAGACCCCCGGGCATCAGGGAGGCATTTCTCAGAGGCCACATGGGCCCAGCCCGACTCACCACCTGCTCGCAGGCCAGAGGCGTGTGCCAGGAAAAGAAGAGCGTGCATGTCTGCTTGTCGAGAGAGATGAGCATGGGCCTGTTGGTGGGCCCGGCCTCAGGCCTGCACACAAAGCTGATCACACTCTTGTAGGTCAGACCGGATTTGGACGGACAGGGGGATCCGTCCTCATACACCAGCTGTAAGACCTGGTCCACGTAAGTCAGCCTCTTGTTCGCCTTGCCCACGCTGATCCTGGTCTGCCCGAAGCAGGCCCCTGTACCGAACGTGACGGGAGAGGAAAAACACAATTATGGACTCAGATAACCAGCTTTCTGAGGACTGCTTTCTGCAAATCCAGAGCTAACACTTGTCATGCTGAGTGTCCAGTGTGGTTTCAGCAAGTGTCCTGCATCAACCATTCTGTCACATGACCACGTGTTTCCCCCGCATGAGCGAGATGTTACAGCAGAGAAGGTGATCAATCTTCAGATCTACTCCTCTCTTTTGCCACAGGAACACGGAGGCTGGGGACGGCCTTGGAGGCGGGACAGCCAGGCGACAGACAGGAAGCCACAGCACTCACCTACGCCAGGGGAGCAGTTTTCGTTGTCGTCACAGACGCTGATGTACACGAGCCCCTTCTCGCTGTAAGCAGCTGTGTGTCCAGCTCTGCCACTTAAAGAGCTCAGATCAAACAGATGTCCTGCAAGGGGGGAGGGGACGGATACACGGTGACGCCAGCAGGCTCGCACGCGGACCACGCTGGCCATCGGGACTTGTGACTTCCTGCCATGAGTCCCCCAACTTGCTCGTTCACTGACCTGGCCCTAAAAATGCTCCTGGCCAGCTAGTCTATATCATGAGGCTGCAGTCTCCAAATTTGTACGATAGCTCATCTTTCCTCAGAAGACAGGGCTCATAGTGTCCTCCTCCTCCCGGGGCTGGGCCACCACAGCCTCTAGGACTCGCGGGATCCACGAGGGCCTGATGGCATCCCTCCCACTGCCAAGGGATGCCAGCTACAGCCTGCTGGGTCTCCAGCACGTTCAGTCGAGGTCTCCCAGCTGCCCCCACATGAGCACTGGTAGGTTAACACGGAGACGGACTCTAAGCAACTCTGCAAGCCTACAGCTGGTGTGACCGGCACCCTCGGAAGCAGGAGCTATGGACAGCAAGGCTCGCAAGGACATGGATCAATCTCTTCCCCACCGAAGGAGAAGTCCTAGTAAACACAACTGGGTAGTGCCAAGACAGGAGGCCAACATGCACCCATGTGGCCAGAATGCTGCTGCCCCAGTGTGTCTTGCTCCCCAGTTTCATGTTAGGTCCCTCACCATGAGGTACTGGTGACTGGCAGTGTCCTCACTGTGGGTGTCAGTGACTGGCAGTGTCCCTCACCTGTGGCAGGGTTGGTGACTTGGCAGTTGTCGTGCACATTGCTCCTCACAGGACAGGCGGCTGGCGTGGGCCAGGAGAAGGTGTACTCACAGTCTTCCACCGCACTGATGAACATGGGCCTGGAGTTCTACGAGCGAAGGACAGAGTGTTGCCAACAGGGCACGATTTCTGTGAAACATCAGCTTACATCAAGTGGGAGCTTCTCTGCACCACCACATGGAATTTTTGTCAATGTCTTTATGGACTGAGGGCCGACTTAGGAAAGCAAAGGGTCAAGATCTTCCTGGGATTGCACTAGGGCTTTAACACACGCAGGGTGAGACAGACGTGGGGGACCATGGAGATTTTCCTACAGCTACGCTAGGGAAAGACAGGCAGGGGACACGGTGAGGAAGGAGGCTCAAAGGCTCTGGTGAGTCAGGAAAGAGTGAAAAGCTAATAATACTCTGAAAAGCAAAGGAACTTAAATCTGTTATTATAGACAAAACAGCCCCACCCAGACAACTCGTCGTTTATTCTACCTGTCCTTCACTTGCACTGGCTAAGGCGCACTCCGTATATCCCCACGCTTCCTGTCCACCAGAGCTGCTGAGATGGTTCAGAAGTACCTCCTTTCCAGATAACCCCGTACAGCTTTGCCCCTAGCCTCCTGGGCCCCACAGTGCAGAGCCCCTCACACACCACCCTCGCGTTTCCTCCCACGTCCATCAGCTCTTTCTTCCTCTGCCACGACCCTCCGCCAGTTACAGAGGAGCTAGGAAGTCTTTCGAGCCCTGGTGTCCAGTCCCCAGCAGCTCACGTCTAGGCTAAGCCTCTGCACAGCTTCCCAAGGAGGAAGCCCCAGCTGCGACTCCTGTCAAGAGGGCAGACCGCAAGCTCCCATTGCTCCTCCTACCGCTGCTGGCTAAACACAGCTGGAGGCAGCGGGCGCTCTGCCCTAGAACACTGAGTGGGCGGTCCAGCTTGACCTTACTCCTAAAATTAGCAACAACCCTAATTTTTAATAGCACATGGAGCTTCACCTTCATCTCACATGTGCAGATGTTCCTGTGGGAAAAAACAGTCCAGGGAAACCATTCATTCAGTTCCATACCAACCCTTACAGAGAGGCATGGACCACAGAAATGAGACCATCCCCCACTGACCATGCAGCAACCACACACCAGCAGAGATGCCCACACCTCCCACCACTTCTCTCGAAACCTCACCATGATTTGGCAAGACGGGAATAGCTCGTGTTACTCATGGGTAAACAGCTTAGCGCTGTTACGTAATCAAGCGAGGAAGTAAAGAGCAGCCTGCACCTGCTCTAACCTCCGGCTTCTCTCAAGCCGCATCCGTGAGGGCAAAGGGCAGGCTGTCAAATACGTTTGCTCTACAGTCTTTGGCAGATCTTCAGGGGACCAAACTTGAAGGAGAACCAACTAATCCTGAGACTAGAATTGCCAGGTCAGACGCCCAGGAGCCAGAGAAGAGAGGGAGGTGCCCGCGAGCTGCAGGGCTGAGGTGGTACTGCTGGCTCCGCTGTTGTGCCAGGGCGTCCTGAGCATCGCATCGGCCACTCACATCCCGGGGAAAGTAGGACCGTCTCACTGGCCCCGGGGTCCGAACTGGCCCAGAGCTGCCGCGTAGGGGACGGAGGAAGCTGTGTCACTTACGACTTGGCTCTCGCTACAGGTGAAGCGGATGGTGGTTGACTTTTTCCGAATCTGGTCTGGACACAAGTCACCATCAACATACTTCAGGACAGTGGCGCCATCTCTCCACTGCGGCCCCTCCCTCACCCTGCCGAGGTTCACAGGCTTGGAGCCGCTTAAGAGACACGCGGCCGCTTCCGGAGGGCACGGCTCTGTGAGAGGAGACAAGGTGAAGAGTTACCTTCGCTGAGTTTCCAGCCTAGAATTTATCTGGCAAGTAATGTCAGACGTGCTATATACTTGATTCTAACAGTCACTCCAAAACATCTGCTATTTCTTTCACATGAGCTGACAATGATGCCACAGGACTTCTCAGTTAAACACCGTTTTACCACAGAGAGAATGGGGGTAGGCATGGGGTGCGGGGAGAATCCAAGGTTTCATAGCCTGAATTATTTCTGGACCCCAAATGCGTTGAGGCTAAAATACCTAGATAAGCCAACAGGACATTTTAAATGGCCCACATTGACATGCCATCTTTAAGAGTTACCGAGAACTCTGCCGATTCCCCAGACCCCAAAATGTCTGTGCTATCGGCCCTGTGTAAAGAACTAGTCCCACCTCATGGATTAGGAACCACACTCTCACTGATCTTCCCAGCACAGAAAGAGGGGAAGGGGGCCCACGGCCTCAAATGTAAAGGATCACCTGCCCACATTACTCTCTGTAAACACAGAGGGCATGTGCTCTGTTTCACTCCCTGTGTCGCCTACCCTGCAAAGAATCACCTACCACCATGATTCCCTCCACCCACTTCCAACTGTGTTCCCAACAGAGCCTTCAACAAGGACTTCTGCTAGACCATTCCAGGGATCAGTCATGAGACCCTTAAATAATTCATGGCCAAAAAGCACCTTCATAGAACCCTGTTCCTACTTGATCTTCCCCCAAACTGACTACAAGCCATCAGCCCGCCAAGAGTCCTCTCTCACCAGAGCCAGCCTGGGGAGACAGAGACTTGCAAACATTGATGAGGTAGTGCTCGGTGGCTCCTGTCCTCGTGATGGCTTCCCAGTTGTCGCTGTACCTTGCCAGGGACGAGAGGTCGAAGGTATTGCCAGCTGCGTCTCTGGACGGAAGAGAACACTGCAGTTAGGCTCACCTGTACTCCGGGTGGACACCAAGCACTAGAAAGGCTCAACGGTTAAGGCGTGGTCTGTGCCCAACATCCTTGGCCTCAGATTTTGCCCGGGGACAGAACTTCAGACTGGACCTCAGCACCACCTCCAGTAGGAATCAGAACCTGAGCTCAGGAAACTTCAAGACTTGCTTCAACAAAATCATGTATTAATCTAAAAAAGAGCAAAGACCAGGCCTGCAACGGAAGCGCTCCTGTGCTCGGGCCAGTGAGAGGACAAAGGCGAACAGCGGGCCATGAGGAGCGCTTGCAGCACAGAGCACTCTCGGGAGCAGCCCCCCATGTCCAAGCCCGAGGTGACTGCGGCCCCTGGAATAAAAACGAACTCGTGTCACCATGTCTGCTGTCAAGGTTACCTACCACACAAATCCCACAGACAGCTGTCACTGAGAGCCAAGCCCACAGCAGGTGCAGGGCTAATGGTGAGCAAGACACACGTCTGTCCCCGAGGAGCACCAGGTCTAGGTGAAGACAGAGGTGCAGTCATGGACACCACCTCACGAGGTCTCAGCAGAGAGGAGGAGAATGGAAAGCATTCATTCGTTCAAAAACTATGTGCTAAGCTGAGGGTATTATACTGAACCAGAAAGATACAAATCACCCATTTTATGAAATTTACAGAAATTACCAGGAGAAGGAAAACACCATACACAGGATACAAGTTTTTTTAAGTATACAGTATGTCAGAGAGCGATTAAAGCTGAAGAGGAAAAAAGGCAGGGAAGGGAGATATGAAGTCTGGGGCTGGGTGGGGCGGGGAGGTTGAGATTTTAGACGGAGTGGTCAGAGAAAACCTTACCGACAAGGTGACCTCATTGTACACATTTTTGTACTCCCATGAATTTATTACAATACGCATGTGTAAACTTCCATTTTAACTGATTATTCCATTTTGACTTCATTAATTCTTTTAAAAACGGGGCATAAAAATATTTGGCAGGAAATGCTTTATGTATAAAAATATAAAAATAAGACCCTTTGTACACAAATCTCAGAAAGCAGAAGACAGTCTCAAATGGCAATAAGAGAACGGCTAAGTCAATCAGGGCCATCTACTCGGAAGGATCGTGCACACCTGTTAGCAATGCGAAATGAATTTGTTTCACATAAAAACGCTCACGAAGCGTTAGCTGGAAAAAGAAATGTCACAAGACAAATTATGATTCAACGTCACTAAACACAGATTCCTGAACGTGTGCTTTTCCATATGTTACTAAAACTTAAAGAATTATTACTTTACCTAAATAAAAGGAGAGAACACAACCAAAGAGAGCAGGAAGGAAGAAAAACACGGAAGTGACTATACTTTCCCCCAGGACTGAATGCTGTAACACAGCAGAAGAGAGAACGTGTCCTTGAACCATTCCGAACCACAGACAAAACCTCCAGGGATGGGATACATGATGCCTATCTTGTCATAGTTCCACGGGCAGCTCTGCCGGCATCCATACACGGTAAAGACCTCCCTTACCTCAAGAGCTGCCAGCCACCCAATTCCAGGAGCCACAGGTGACAGAGATCAAAAGAACCACCGACAGCCCCTGAAAACCTGCAGTCTGGGGGCCACCTCCCCCACACCATCTCCAACACCCCAGCCCCTCAGCCTCTCCACACCTTCTTCACTCGTGTCCCCAGACACAAGCGGCGTGCAAGGGTGGAGTGGAGGCCAGGTGACCTGTGAATCATGCAAGGTTTTCTGTTCCAACTGCAATCAGCTCCCTGTATGCATCTTAACACAAAATCATCACCGAAACCCGAAGTTGTGAAGGATTTGGGAGTTAACCTAGTCCAACTCCTCATCTGAATATGAAGGGACGAAGGCTTAGAGAAACCCCCCAACCTAACCTCCTGTCCCCCAACCACTAATCATTAAAGCAAAGCTGTGCCAAGTTCCTCCATGCAAGAGAGTCAGCAGATGGAGCCCACTTACTTGAATGAGCACTCGGTCACGTCAAAAGGCGCACAGGCATACTGTGTCCGCCACTCGAACAAGTAGGAACAATCTGAAGTCTCCCTGAGAAATACCGGCTGGAGAAGGGAAGAGAGACCGATAAGTCAGAGGGGAAACTTCAGTTGGTTTATTGTACTTTAGATCTTAGGAATGAATACAGTAGAAGACAGTTATGTTCATTAAAATCCATACACACTGATCAAGGTTTCGACATACCTTCTGTAACTGGTGCATTTAAACTTAGCTCCCCAGGGGATTTCGAAACTCCAGAGCAGACAGAGCAGCCGGAGTGCGGAGCAGTGGCTCCCGGCCAGGCAGACATCCCCGCGGGCTGTGAGCACACTCACCCTCTGGGTGCTACGGTCACAGTAGAAGAAGATGGTCGTGGAGCGCTGGTACACCTTATGGCAAGTGTCCCCTCCCGTGTAGTTCATCTTCAACAAGCCATTCTCGTATGTCAGCTTCTGAGTAAGGAGACCTGTTCAGAAAGAACCTGATTAAAATAAAGATGGGTGCCGCCATGCTTACCCTCACAGACACGTCACGTCATGTGCCCCGCATGAACGGCTGCGAGAGCAGGTGTGCCTGGCCCCCAGATGCTGGCACCAGCTCCCTGCAGGCAAAATAAAACCAGGCCTCCTTCTGCCCAAGGTTACGGACTAACGGTGGGAACAACGAGGAGCAGCCGCTCTCCAGCCTCGTCATATAAGCCCCTGGGGGTTGCTCATACACTTGTCATGTCAGCTACTTCTTTTTGAAAGTTCTTAAACTTAGGGGCGCCTGGAGGAGACTGCTTGAGCTCCTCTCCCTCTGCCTCTGCCCATCCCCCCCTTATGCACACGTGCCCTCTTTCTCTAAAAATCTTTAAAAGTTCTTAAACGTAGTATCACTTGCCCAGCCGCTAAGGCAGCATGATGACCAACAGCCTGCCCTGTAAGTTTACAGCCACAGCCTGTCCTAGATGCCTCCCCTCTGACTCAACTCTAGAAAGTCCTACCTCAGAACACCCATTACTGGCTACTTCAGTGTGCCCCCGGTTGCAATAAAGAATCAGTAACTGGAATTGCTAAGAACAAACAGAATAAGCTCTAACAACATCTGTCAGTTTGCATTCTGCTTAAGAAAATCAAGTGAAATCAGAAGCATCATTAATATTTCACCAGAACATAGCTTTCTTCATACTTTAGAAAGAGGTCATCCTTCAGTGTAACAACTGAATATGTAATCCCATTCTTGCACAAGAGCAGGAGAAAACCCATGGTACCTGCCACTTTTTGAAATCCCTCGGGTCCGCGCTTCTCCTGACAGGATGAGATCACTTTGGACCTGTCGTTAGTGGAGCAGACCTCTGAGGACAGCTTGCCACAGACCCGGAAGTAATAGGTGTATTCGCCGGCACTCACAATGGTGTCATTGACGGCCAGTGGCTTCAGGTCGTACAAGTTGCCGTGCCTTGGGTCCTTCACCTCACAGTTGTCTCCTTCAAGAACACACAGAAATGAAGGGCAACTGTGATCCTGCCTACACTCACACCCTTGGGCAAAAAAAGTCTTCCAATTTTTAATCAGGTGAGTACTGACTTAAAATAAGCATTAAACGCCATTTCCACATTATCTGTGTGCTCGTACACAGTACCAATTGCCTATCAGACAGTCTTCTAGAAAAGCCGAGGTTACAGGACAAAGATCCACTTAACCAATCAAAACCCCAAGTTAAGATTCTTAAATGTGAGAAGGCAACAGCCCATCATCACTCCAGGCAGGTCAGGAGGATGTCACTGGCCAGGTTAGCCGCGCACTGAAGTCAAAACCCACGGATAAGAAATTATCCCTCCACTATTTAGCATCTCATGATCATGCATGTGGCCATTATGATAGGGTTTTGCATCTAGGATGCTGTTTGTAACGTCTGCTACTTCATCTGTTTACAGCTATTAGTGGGCTGGGCCCCAGGTCTTACCTTCCACTCTGATGACGGGACAGGCTTCCACCGTTCTCCAGACAAACACATACTCACAATCATCCAGAAGCTGAAATGTTGGGGATCCCTATAATAGAAACCAACAACTTATGTTTTCATCTTTTTTAAAAAGTCAGTCAAAAAGACAGACACAATTAATATCCAACTTTCGATCTCCACGAGGAAAAACACAAGGCACTTATTAAACATGTACGACCTGGAGGAAAATCTAGTCAAGTGCTACTGAAGGCCGAAAACCCATGAAAACACAGGCAGGTCTGAACTCAGAGAGAAGACTGAGAAACTGAAGGGAAGCAAGGAATGGAAGCTTCGACAGGCAGGACGCCCGTGGTTCATCAGCTCACGCACCGAGGTCTGAGCACACTCGAGCGTGATCCTGGTGGAGAAGCGCTGGTTGCCGCACTTGTCACCGTTGACATAGACAATACTCAGGGACCCGTTCGCTGCAGCCTGAGGGCTGATCTGCACCACACCCAGGTTCCAGCCGTTGTCTTCTGACACCAGGCAGGACCCCACTGCGCTGCCTGCAAGAGCCAGGAGTTTGTCTGGGGTGGGGGATAGGAGGAAGGCAGATAGACAGAACTCGAGTCAAATGCTCTCAACTCACTGTGGCATCCAGGAATATAAGGGAGAGGATTGCAAACACTCAAATAGAAAGTTCTCTTTCTTCCATCAGCCGAGGTGTCCACAGCAGTCCAGGGCTTCCTGACTCTGCTTAAGCCACTCAGGTCGTACTCATTTCCAGCGACATCTGAAATACACGGAAACACTCCAGCCAGCCCTGCTTTCCGGCTAACGCTAGAGCGCCACCTTTATCACCCTGACTGAAGACCCACGATGCACGAGCTTGACATTCACTACTAAGAAATCAGGAGACCCACCGGAAGCTCAGAGGCTTTTTCTACAGACACGTACACTCGCTCTGCCCCTCGAGGCTGCCCTCTGCAAGGAGGACCACTGACGTGCAGGTGCAGAGCACGGGGCAGCCTGCGGGCACTGCTCAGCGCTCAGGGTGCGCCTTACAGAGCTTTACAGCCTTTCTTTTAGTTCCTCGAATAAGACCTGATCATATTTCTTTCCCCTGAGTTTTCTTCTGTTCTTAAGCAGTTTCTGATTCCAAAATATAGATTAAAACCCTTAATTATACATCCAGATTCTCACCAAGAGAAACATCTTGAGCATAAGGATCAAAGAGGCACATAAGACGAATGTGCTGCCTATAAAACAAAGCACACCACACACTCACGCGCACACACACGCACACCCTCGACCGGCCTCCTAAGCCCAGGCCTCTCAGCCTTACCCGTGACCTGGCAATCCACTGGGGAAGGGACGCAGACCAGTCCAGTCTCAAACTCAAAGAAAGTGTTTCGGATCCCCAGGCCAGAGTCAATGTCCTGATGCAGGAATTTGGGGTTTCCTGGGAAAACGTCATCGTTGCAAACAAAGCGAATGACAAAGGCATCAGCAGTCCCTGCGGAACAAGGAGGCCAGACTTTAAGAGACAGAGCAGCAGCTGCCACTGGGAACAAACCTCACAGTCACCCTTTAAAACGACGACACCACAGCGCTGGGTCTGTTTCACAGGGCCTGATGTCAACGGCTGAGCGGCCACCCTCACGGCAACAGTGACCCACATAACCACGGGCTTACAGGGTGAGCCTAACGTCCTCTGTCCTGATATTCCAGAAAACAGGCAAACACAGCATCCATTCCTCAACCCGCACATGAGCTAACATCACTGGCTTACTGGACAATACTAAGTTCCTAGTATACACAGGAGTGGGAGAAACAGAAGAAACCCTTGCCCCCCCTCCTAGAAGCTCACGTCCCAGTCCAGCAGCCCCCACACTGAGCACGTGACATGTAGTCTAGGGCACACAAGACAGCGAGAAGTGCAAGGAAGGAAAAAGCAGCAGGCCCAGGCAGAGGAAACCCCAAGGTGGTGCGCGTGTTAAATACAGTAGCCGGCCTGAGAAAATGACATGAGCCAACAGCAGAGGAAGGAGAAAAAAGGGACCACGGGACCACCTTGAGGAAAGAGCATGACGGGCAGGGGCAAGATAGAGGACAAAGGCTCAGGAGGGGAGGGCGGGTGAGAGGGAGCCCGGATGGTTTCAGGAGGTGAGCAGGATGGAGCGAGGAGTGGGGGGATCCTGTCACCCCAACCACTGTGACAGCACTGGCTTCTACTCCGGGCGCATATGATGTGATCTGAACACAGAATACCGGGGGGAGGGGGGCAGGAAGACCACCGAAGGGTCCTGCAGCCAGGGGGCCCGACATGGTTGGTGTGCAGGGCCAGGGTGGCACAGCACAAAGGACCTGCAGCAGTCCACAGGGGCGGCAGGTAATGCCATCATCCGGGTTCTGTATGGGAGAGAACTGAAGCGAAGAGGTTAACAAGCCTGAGGTCACAAAGTTTTACGTCCAAGCACCACCTGAGGGGCCGAACGTGAGGAGGCTGGGGGACAGGGCAGGCAGAAGGAGAGCCCAGAGCGCAACCCCGCTAGTTACAGGACCGCACATCGGGGCCTGGCAGAGTGCATAGCCGCGGCCCGGAGGCAGGAGGGCGGTGGTGGGACTGCAGGTTGCTCGTGGGACATGCTCAGAAGGTTCACAGTCAGTCACGGAGCCACCAGGACACTTGTCAGCTGCAAAACAACGTGGTTCTGAGCTCACCTGTGGCAGGGGAAAGAGGCCCTTTGTAGGTTAGAGTTACAAAGCCCTCAGTGGACAGCTGGAGGCTTTTCTCGAGTCCGACCAGCCTTTCTGGCTTCAGATTCCTTAGCTCCTCTGTCTGAGTTTCCGCCTCACAGCCAAAGGCTGGTTTTCCATCGAAGGTCCCACAGACCGGCACCGTGCCACACACGTTCAACTGTAGACCAGATAGCAAGAACCATACACATTAACTTTGGCCACACAACTTGCCACAAACCAGAGCCCTAGCAATGCAAACCTTGCCAGACTAACTAGATGGTATTCAAGTTACTAACCTACACGTTCAGGCGGTTAAACCCTAAACCTAGTACATTATGCAACATCTAAAGTCCAAAATGACAATGCCCATAAGTTCCTTCTCAAGAATAATAATCACGTTTATTTACACAGCCCGGTATCTCTAAACGCAAGGGATTCGCTGCATATAACCACGCACCACCCATAACGGAGGGAACAAACGCAGAGCAGAATTTTACACCGTTGTCGATGTTAGCGAAGGCATCTGTGGTTGAAATGCCAATTACCAGTATCTCTGAGGGGACACCCCTGCCTTCCTCAAAGATGTTGGTATCGCTCTGTCGTGACAGTGAGGCTGAATATGCTCCGTGGTATGAAGACACGAAAAGGAAAGACCTCCACGTCTGCTAAGCGCTCACGGACAGTGTGTACACAGTCAAGGGCTACATACAGAAGCGCTTTTCTTAAAACCCGCAGTTTCCTACTCAGGAAACGGGCAGCTAGCACCACACCCCACGCAGGTGCTCAGCGGCCATGTGGGCTGTGTGCAGGAGGCCTTGGGGATGAAATTCTGGGGCAGGTTCCCTTTCCTTCTTTCACGATCGTGTCTGTAAATTAAAAACAGAGCCAAGAGAAGCCCGCGCTTACTTTCTGTGCTGCAGGCACTGGCCATCCTGGCTGCCCGCATTTGCAGGACCCTCCGATTGGGGGTGTTCAGGCACCCCCGGAGATGCCTCACTCGGCAGCTTCAGCAGTGTGGGGAGGCCACTGGGGTATGTGGGGCAGCTGAGCCCGGTAGGACCAGGGGGGAGGGTGCAAAGCCAGGGACCCAGCTGGCAGGTGGTGGTGTCCTAAGCAGATGGCACCACGCTGGCTGGGCCGTCGCCCAGGAGACTCGACACACCTTCTGACGCCCCAGCTGGTGCACCAAGGCAGAGACTGTCTGGCCTGCTTCTAGCATGTTCTTTATAAGGGTTAGCATCTTCCAGCACTTCCTCTATGTGGGTCAACAACGTTCTTGTCTGCCCCTCACTCTCACATGTGGCCACACACACTCTCGCCTATTATAAACCTACTATAAACCAAACTCCATACTAGCAATTTGGGGGTTGGGGGTTGGGGGTGGGTGGAGGACCAGCCCAAGTGCTACTGAGGGACAAACCCTGTCCGGGTGTTCTCTGGGGCTGTGGAACAAGCTGTATGCTCTCCCGCATGAGGTGTACCTACAAAGTTCCCCTCGGGATCAGATCTACAGAAGACGTTCTTATTCCAACTTCTATTTTCAAAGGTTATTTTCTCCTTCCGTCAGAGCTATCAGTGAAGGAAGTGCTCACAGAAGATTCTAGAACACAGCCACCCAGGTCATTTCCCTTTTCTAGGATTAGGTAAGCACCATTTCCTCGTGACTAGTGGTTCTCAGACTCCAGGGGGTATGTTAAAAACAAACTGATAGACCCACCCCACAAGAATTCATATTTCTAACCAATTCCGGGTGACACCGACGCTGCTGGCCCAGGACACTGCTCTAGACACACAGCAACAGATCAGGAATAATTTATTTTCAGAAAAATGGCCCCTCACATGTCACCCCAGCACCAGCTGCAGGTGACTTCAGTGCACACTCTCCTTGTTTCCAAGCAAACTGGAAATTCATCACATAACTCTTACCAGAAAAGTCTTCCCAATTCCTGAAACCACGTATCCTTGAGAACTGTTCAGTGGGTTAAGATCAAACACAAAGCCACTGTTTGGGTCCCTTATAGAACAGGCCTGCAGGAGCAACGGGGGAAAGAGACACAGGAACTCAGCAAATACAGAACACCTCCAAAGCCTGCGTGTATGGTCCTCACAAAACATGCGCTTCGCACTGACTTTAATCCCCTATCAGAAAAGCAGCCCCCTGCGTACTCACCAGCCCCTTCAGACATGGCCCCTGCTGTCTGCCTGAGTGTGAAACTGGGCTCAGAAATATTAAACTTACCTGAAAGCTCTTAGGGCTACAATATTTACCTGGGTGAGAAGAGCAATGCTGACCCCAAGGGAAAAGTGAGGTGGAAACCATGAGCAACACGTAAGGAATTAAAAAAAGCAAAAATAAACAAAAAAAAACTTAAAAGGTTAGTTTAAGTGTTCTGTTTTCCATCCCACTTATTCACTTAAAGGCAACGGCGATGGCAGGCATGACGAGGTACCTCACCTTCCCTTCTCTTTTAGGAGACGTCACAAACCTTCCGCTCCCCGATGTCTGTCTCTGCGCAGTCCCCCA
Source organism: Ursus maritimus (assembly GCF_017311325.1). Classification (NCBI taxonomy): domain Eukaryota; kingdom Metazoa; phylum Chordata; class Mammalia; order Carnivora; family Ursidae; genus Ursus; species Ursus maritimus. Next base: position 62,697,471 of record NW_024423675.1, on the reverse strand, counting down.
GATTCAGGGAAAGGAGCAGCCCCAACCCCGGAAAGTATGGCTGAGGACCGAGTGCAGCACCCTACCATCCCCGCCTTCCCCAGGCTCATGAGCCCAGGACCCTGGCTGGGAACATTCGTTTATGTGAACCTGGGCTCTGCTGTCAAAGCAGAGAGTTTAAAAGGGGAGGGAGAGAAATCAGTCCCACCATGAAGAAAACACCCAGGGCTGTGGAAACCACAAGTCTCCCTTCAGAGTCAGAAAACACAGCACAGAGCAGCTTGCTGCTATGCTCTACAGGAGAGCGCTCGCCCGAGGGCAAGAGCACAAGCCGCAGCCAAAGAGCAGGATACGCCAGGATGGCAACAGGCGCACAGAAGAAATGGCCGTCGCAGGGCTAGGATCGGAGTTTTAAAACTTCGAGCATCACACTGAAACAGATGGGCCAGATCCTATAGACAACGGGGCCTCGGTATGTCTCAGGTGTTGGAGTGATGTGATAACCACTCACTTCTCTGCAGTGGGGGTTCACCAGGATGCCACTGCGCCATCAAAGGGACAGGGGAATGGAGAAAAAGGGAGAAATCTGCGGTCAACGGCGAGTAAAGCTGAGGGTCTGGTTCTCAGCCCAGCATCTGGGAGCTGGAGTAGGGGAGAGCAATGCAGGATGACTCCCAGAGGCCTGCTGTCAACGTGCAGGAAAGGTGACACCAGTAACAGACTTGGAAGCATGAGGGAAGGGTTGAGTGCAGAGCCAGGACCCCCAGGTGGGAAGGTCCAGAGCTAGCTCAGTGAGACGTCCCGCGACAGCACACGTACCTGGTCTGTGTCCGTCATTATTTGGATAGGACAGGCAGCCTCTGTGTTCCACAGGAAACTAACCACACACTCCCAACTGAGGGAAAATATGGGGTGGGTATTCTGAAAGATTAAACCCGGGTAACAGTCAGCATGACAAGATGGAGCCCAATCTCACCAAGACAATACTGGCTCATACCTAAAAATAGGCAAACTCTACTGAACGTTTAATTATTGTCTGTGATCGGCTAGCTGCTTGCTGTGCGCTAGCTAATTACAATTTAATATCCTCGTTATTCCTATTGAAAAGATGGTACCTCCCAGGACTGGAGGTCACGAAATTCACCTGAGGGCGCATGGCAGTAAATAGCAGAACTGGGGTCCAAATCCGAGTTTGCATGTTAAGTGCTTTGAGAAACGCTCTACACTAAGAGCGTGCAATGTTAAGAAGCCAGACCCAAAAGTGTGAGTGATTTCACCTATGTAAGCTCAAAACTGGGGAAAAGTGACCTGTGGTGTCAGAGGCCAGCACGGGGATAGCGGAGTGACTGCAAGGGGCACCGGGTGCCTCCCGGGGCACACTCAGTGTGGCTGCTCCAGGTGCGGTCTGGCTGCAGAGCTCTGCTCCACGTGCGAACATGCAGCCAGCTGTCAGTGTAACTTACACCCCGTGCACTCTTCTGCGTGTGTTTGAGTGAAAAGTCCCCCGAACACGTGCGGTGCCACATTCTGGGTGAGCCCTGCCCACTAAGGCAACAGCAGCTCGCACCGCGAGAGTTTACTGCGGCACCAGGTTTGTGAGCATTTCTCAACGGAGCCCCACCAGGACCCCGGGAACCAGGTTCATCATCACCCCCCGTGTGCACACAGACAAGAACACAGGGGCACACTGAGTCAGGACACCCGCCCAGGCTCACAGGAGAAGGAAATGGTGGCCACCTGACCGCGAGCCCACACCTCGCCCACCGAGCGCCCTCTGACCTGAAGTCCCCCACCCTCTCAGCCTCGGCATCCATCACAGTAAAACAGAAACACATCTGTCTCTTCTGCTCCACAGAGTGGTTGTGAAAAGGAGCTGCTTTAGCCGTGAAGTTCTGAAAATTCTGTGGCTTGCAGAACTCTGTGGACGTGACCTCTGCTCACAGTCTCTGGCTGCACAGGGCATGGCCAGCCCTACACAGGCACTCAGAGATATGGTGACCACAGGAGGCCGCTCTGAAAACTGTAACACACTGTCCACATAAGGTGTCACAGGAAAGGTGAAAAACTAAGGACCCCGGAGAACCTCCTGGAACAGTACGGTATCTCCATGGCAACAAGAAACCATAGTGGGAAGCGGAGGCAGGCGAGGCTCTACGGAGGGGACACGGACATGCCCAGGGGTCAGCAAGGGCTGGGCTGGGCTGGACTGGGCAGCCGGGGGTCCTTCCTGAGACTGAGGAAAAAAACAACAAACCCAACCGCAGGCTAATCAACGAGTGTGTTTGCGGTCTGGTCATGGAACACCTTTCTTGCACAACACAGGCCCAGGCTCATCCAGCTAGTAATTTCATCCCCTTATCAGAGACCCCTTCTTGACCTCTAAAGAAATCATCTCTTGGAAAAAATCGTGTGTTGGCAAATGGCACAAAGAACTCGGGATCTGCAAGGCACCGGGAATGTAGGTGACAAAGTCCATCGGACCGCTCGCACTGGATACGCTGTGCTCTTCTTCCATGAAGCTACAGGAAGCTGTAACAGGCCCTTAACATGTACCTGACCCTTTCAGATAATTTATTTGATAATAAACAAGAATTCCATTATCTCCACTCTGCATTCATCTTAGAGTCTGGCAATTATTCAAAAACATGACCCAGATATAAATGTGAAACTCCAGGTAAAAAAAGAGGAACTCTGGGCCAAAAGCAATCTCCGCAACTTTCTCTATTTCCTGGCCTTCATTTTTTATACTTGATTTGTCAACGTATTACACATGCAACCCTCACTGCTCACCCGTGGCCCTAAGTGGCACTGAGCCCCAGCTTCCTCATCTATGAACATTGGGTTCGGGCCAAACTGTCCCTAAGACCTGTTCTGCTGTCAGGATCCTTGATCAGCTGACAAGAACTAAGGGACAGGATGGCATCCACACAACCCAGAGAGAAAACGCCACCCCCAGACTCATTCGTCTCAATACGAGACACATCGGCTGGTACTCAGTCACAAAAGACCCCGAAGGAACCTAGGTCACAGTCAATGCGCGCCTTACCAGGCTGCCCCTGGAACAGACGAGATGGATCCTGGTGGTGTAGGTGGTCAGCTTCCCATTGCTGGTGGTGCACGCCGAGCCGTTCACGTACTCTATGAGGAGGCTGCCGCTGTCCTCCACCGTAGGGCCTGTCCTTGCGACCCCCAAGTTACTGATGGACACTACCTCAGAAAAGGAACCCTGCAACAAACGTGTCTGTTAGGTTTTCCCTCTGAAGAGAAAACAAGACTTCTTCATGGCTGGTACGTCTGCTCCCTGTTATTCACAGCACTCGCGTTCTATGACGTCGCCACAAATACTGACCTGTCACTCCCAGGGGAAACACGTACCTACACAGAGGCTATCCCAGAGATGATGATCTTAAATCCTGAGAACAACTCCTGCTGGCAGATTCTATTTTCTTTATTTTACAAAAGGCAAAAGGAGGTTCAGATGTGGTAAGTGACTTGTCTGAGGCCGTCCTGCCAACAGGCATCCACAGCAGGCCTCAAGCCCTGTCCACCTGGCCCCAAGGTGGAGCCTCTGGTGCTGTCCCACCCCGGCCCTCGTGTCTCCCTTCCACAGTGGTCGATAGGAGAACCCACCCCGCCCCTCGCGTCTCCCACAGTCGTCGATAGGAGAGCCCTCGAGAAGGCAGAGCTTCGCCTGGCTACATCTCTGCTGGGATATGCGCTCTGGGGCCACTCCACACAAGTCCACAAAGGACTTAGGGCACCGCAGGTTTTGATTTGGGGCCACAAACCCGTGTGGGCAAGTCAGTGATTCCCAAATACAGAACCCGTGGAGAACGAGGACTGGCTGTACTCTGATGTCATCGCTCCAACAAAGAGCACGCACACGTGTGTGCACGAGCACGCGCAGCAGGGAACGTCATTCTTAACCACCAGAGTGCGCTCGCTAGCTTCCTTAAAGCACCTCCAAGCTGCCACGGAACAGGCGCCAGGACAAGTACATTCCCGACATGCTATTTTTAAAGAAGCACACATACATCTTTATTTTAAGATTCACTGTGTACGAGGAACACAGGGGATCGTACCAGAGGTCTGGCAGTCACTGCGCTCAATCGATGACAAGGTGCAGCCCGGCACCCCAAGTAAGAGCGAATGCTTGGGTCTGCCTCAGCCACAGCAACGGCCCCAAGCCACTCTCCCCCTCGTGAGCGAGAAGCCAGAGCTTCTGGAAGCAAAACCTATTCCTTACCAAGGTCTACTGACTGAAAGACACTTGTGACTCAGGCTAGACAAGCCGTCAGGAGCTTCCTCTGCCGGGTGCCGTGACCAGAGGCCCCCAGCGCCAAAGCATTTCGTGAAGTTCGAGATCTGAACAATGACTGGAGCACGACCACAGCTGAGGGGGCCCCTACTCCTGCTCAGAGGGCTGCTCCGAGGCCCCAGCAGCCAGGCCTACTCTAAAAACGGCCGCCGCCACCCGCTGAGTCACGTGCTCTGTAGGGAGGGCAAGACTCACCTGATCATTTTTGTATTTCATCTGGCACACCGACGCGTATCGATCACAGCCCGGCACCGGGTTCAGAGGCCGACACACGTTTATATAGTATTTCCTCCATGTGCTGTGCTCACCCGCATTGTCCATGGCGTACCAGTTTCCTCCACGACCACCTTCAGATTTTGCTAGACTAAAATTTCAAAGCAAAACGCATGCTTTTGATGCTAACAGATTTCAGTCTGACAATTCACTTCTAAGTAGTTATGGACCTACAGAAGGAAACATGCCCTACCAATCAAACCACGGAGTGTGACTCACTGTGGCTCACAACACCCACGACTATCTCCACCTTCACTGAACTCGCACTCAGCAGACCCTACACTGGCCCCCACCCCACACCCCTGTACTGACAGTCCTTGTTCTAAATGATGCCGCTGAATGCAGACTTTGCTATGGCAAAGAGACGTGGATGTCAAAAAGGCTACCAGACCATTATTAGAATTCATTCTGCTTAAAACTCCCCATCTTGGTCCTGCACCCCCAGAACTTACTTGACTCCCCATTATCCACTCAGTTATGTGCTCACCAGCAAAAGCCTAACCCAACTTAGCACTATACTGGACCCAGGCCAGGGCCAAGGCCAAGGGCAGGCTGACCCTGGCCTCACCTGGAGAGATCGTACTGTTCCAGCGTGGAGGGGTCGGTCACCACACACTCCAGGGGCTCCTCTGGGCAGGCGTAACTGGTGTACCACCGGAAGTTGTAGGTCGAGTTATCTTCCTCCTAATCACATGACAAGGAGAGAAACAGGAGGGACGGCAAAGAGAAAGGGAAATGTTAACACCAAACCAGCATTTAAGAAATGATGGGCATTTTCTGTAAATAAGAACTAGAGGAAAGAAAGTCTACTTTGCCCGTCAACATGTGTCTTATTAAAAGGAACATTTCCCAGTAGTAAATTAATCTAGCCTCAGTTAAGTAGCATTAGGATGCAAGTTTCATACACAAAACCAACACGGTGGTGCATTACCATCGAGGTGAATGGCCCACTGAATAACTGGCTCAGGTGAACAGTGCCTGTGCACCCTGGCAAATCTGAAAAGATTAATTAAAATCATAGGAGATGATGACTTGGCCAGGAAATCAGACTAATAATAATAGCTCTGCTTCCAAATAAAGGGCCCACGACAGGCTCCTGTGTAAGTCTCAGGGAGCCAGACAAGTTGATGGTTTCTCCCCAGGAGAGACTACAGCTCACACTTCATCTATGGTTAGAACCCCATTTCATTCCAGAAAAGTCACAAGCCCTGTTCTACCCACTTTTTTCTTTCCCCCTGCTTTTACGAGACTGACGTCGTCTCCCTCCTCGCTCCCATCAGTGATGGAAGCCCACACTCGAGCGCACGCCGCACAGCTCCCACCTGGTATTCAGGGAGGCCGACTCCAGCCTCTCGGTCACAGAGGAAAGTGATCAGTGTAGCTCTCGGTGTATGCTTTTCATTATTATAGGGCGTGCCGTCTTTATAGTTCAGCTGGATCATCCCGTCATAATATGACAGCTTAGCATTACTCAGTCCCAAGTTCCAAGCCTTGTTGCCACTAAAACGAGCAAACAAAAGTCTCTCAGAAAGGACGGCAAGGCCAGACGCGCTGCCATGCTGTGACGCCGGAGAAGGGCCGCTGCACGGTGGGGTGGGGGCGACGTCCGCGACCCAGGGCTGCAGATCACCAAGGTCTGCAGTGGGGCCGAAGGGCAGCCCCACCCCCACACCAGAACCCAAGGCCATGCTCAGCGTGGCTGGTTTAAGGTACAACCACCCCACCTGAGCTACTGCCACACTGAACAGACGAACGTGCGTATCTAACAACTGAGAAATGCCAGCTACACTGCAGAAGGTTTTACGTAAATTCTAAGGGTGCGGCTGACTCCTTTCCCAGGAAATTAAACTCCTAGCATCCTCTGGTTCTGAGGTCAGGTCTTCTTAGGGCTGAATGCTCCTCGAAAAGCAATGATGTCAGTAGAGAACACACCTATTCCTGAATAAAATACTTGTTAGTACAAGACACCTAAGGAAAGCCCATAACTAAAATGTAAGTTACTTGCCTTTTTGCTACTTGACAGGCTCCGGAGTCCGACTGACAGGAACTCACAGACACCGCACCACAAACATTTATGTAAAACTCGTACTTGTCTGTCTCAACTTTATATGCACCATTTTTCTTTGTGAGAGGTGACAAATCAAAAGAAAACCCTAAGAAAGAATAAAAACGATGCCATTTGTAAGGTCAGTGGGACCACAGTCAAGAAGGGTGGCCCCAAGCCCCCAGCTTCGAAGACAGTCTTCCCAGGAATTGGCCCATGGCAGGGAACCACAAAATGGCAGAAGAGATGCTTTCCCCTTCAGGCCACCAGCACCCCGGGGATGGATTCACCACCAGCTTTCCTGTTGTACTGCGTTAACCTAAAAACCCTATTAAAGCCCACAACTGCTGGATGAATAAACCACCGGTACGGTCAAAGCTAGATAACCACAATACAATGACCTCCTTGAAGAGTCTAAGGGGGGTTTCTAGGCCCTTAACTTATGCAAAAAGCCTTTTCATACACCATGGATTTGCTTGTGAGCCTCACGTTCTGCACTCAGCCCACACCTACCTCCACCGTGCTTTTAAGAGATAGGCTTCTCATTATCTCAACCTCAAACGTCAGGCTTCCAGAATTTTGGGGAAACAACATTAGTATAATTCTGAAGTGGGTTATCTCTAAAATTCTCACAGAAAACATTTAAGGAAAAAAAAATAATAAAACCCTAAGCCGTCCGAGGGGGCACCCCACCGCCAAGGTGCTGTGCGGGCACGCACCTGCCTGAGAGTCAAAGACCGTGCAGTTCTCGCCTTCCGTCTTGGACAGCACGCAGGCGGCGGCTGTGTGCCACTCGAACTCGTAGAAGCAGCCACTATCCTCAGAAGTTCTCAACACCGGAGCACTTTCCAGATCACCTGTCAGCAAGGAAGACAAATGTATCACTAATCAGTCCTCAACTAAAAATAGGCCCACAAACCCTGTGATTCTGCTGACACGAGGCTCTTAGAGTAGTCAAACCTGTGGAGGCAAGAAAGAAGGGTGGTTGCCAGGGGCCGGGACAGGGGTGGGGAGCTCGTCTTCAGTGAGGACAGAGTCTGGGAAGATGAGAAAGTTCTGGAGGCGGATGGTGGTGATGGCTGCACAATACCATGAACGCGCCTCATGCCACCGAACCAGACACCCCACTAAGGTCAAAATGTTGTGCATTTTACTACAATTTCTTGAACGTGGCAAATTTTGCATTACATATGTTTTACCACAATTCAAAAAACACTCAAAAACAAAAAATAGTCCTAGCCCTTGACCTTATCCCACAGCTGGGCATTTATCCAAAGAAAATATTTCAACAGGAGGTGGACAAGGGATCTGCAACAGCACAATCACCAGCCCTGGAAACACGCTACTAATCCAACAATAGGGAAACTTTTAAAAATAGTAAGACCAAGCCATTATCAACAAGGAAGTCCCTAAAAATTATTAATATATCTGCAAAACACAGAAGAGTATTCACAAAATGCCATGTTTTGAGGAATGTTGAAAAAAGATGTCTGAATATATACAGATCCTGACCCTGTAAAAACAATGTAAACCTATAAATAAAGGTAAGTGAAGAAGAGCATTGTGTTTAAAGGGTGAGATCACGGACATTTTTCAAGTGCTTACGATTTTCCCCCTTTGGAGGAAGTTAAGCAGTCAGCACGGCCGCTCGGTTATCAGTCCCGAGGAAGAGGAAGCCGCGCTGAGACCCATAACTCATTTGGAAAATTGCAACATGACGCTCTCGACACCATATGGTTTCTCCATTTCTGGACTGGTTTTGGGTGGGGGTTGGGGGCTCGAATCCCACAGACCACCACTGAAGGTTCTAGAACCTGAAATGCGTGGCACGACCCCTTTCTACCCGCCCCGCTCGGCAGCGGCCCATGAGAAACAGAGAAACGAAGGACGCAGGCTCAGCTGGGGCAGAAGCCACTACAACAGGTCGCCTCCTCCCTTTCTCAGAAGTGCTCACTCACCTGGCTTGCAGACGAGTGTTATGTTAGTCGTTATTTTCTTGTGGCCACAGTCACTACCGTCTGAATAGGAAAGCTGAAGGTTCCCTCTCTCTTTCGTGGGAGAAGAAATAAACTTGCCTAGACTTTTAAATCCACTCTTATCTGGAAAGAAGAAGGGAAAAAACAAAAGACATAATTACAAATGATAATGACGCCAACGAAGAGGTACGAACACATCAGCCAGGACCCAGCAGGGACACCGAGGCCCCTTCCCCAGCATGCCCAGCCCGGCCCTGTGGCCGGTGGGTTTTTCTCGAGGGACAGGTTCGGCCGGGCAGTGGCAGCCACACTGAGGACACCAAGGCCACCTGCAGGCTCCATGGGACAGTGCAATAATGACAAACATCCTCCTGCTTGGGGGGCACAAGAGGCAGACAGCAAGCATGCACGTCACACCATCCCAGAAAGTAACACTGTTCCCCTATTCCCAGGGCCTTGGCTCCCCTGATACACAAGGTCTTTTGAAAGCACAGCCAAGAGGCTAGCGTTTGTCCCAGCACCAAAGCAGAAACTAACTGAGCCTGTTCAGCAAGCCAGGCAGGTGACTACTTCATTCTTGGGTTAGCTGACTTTCACCATGAAGCCCTGAAACTTTGTCCCCAGTCCTGCTTCCACAGACGCATGGGCGTGCCTGGACCTGGTTCGAAAGACACATCACCAATTCGGAATACCAGGGTAATTTCTAAAACCTAATCTGGGTTCACAAGTCCTTATCTAATGTCTGTAACAGATTCCGATTACTCTCACTTCCTCTCATTTTCCAGGGGAGGCTCAAGTGGCAGACAACTATCGTGTGAAACGTCTGTATCAAACTGAGCAGTCTCTGCAGGAGAACCATGGGACCGAAAGAATTACAGCAAAAGGAACCCCCAAGGGGCACAAGTACTCTTCCACGGACAGTGAGATACCACCTGTCGAAAGCCGTAACTTAACAATTACGGGCACTGAGCTGTTAAAAACTCAAAATCAGTTTTACACAAGTACTGGCAACATTATTCTTCAAGTTACAAAGGAAAAGATAACCAAGTAATTTCCAAGCCGGTTCTTTCTGTTCCCAGTTGAAGTGCGAGCGAACCTCGGAAGGCTCTGGCCAACTTCAGGACAGCGGAGTGCCACGGTTTCTAGAGCACACCAAGCAGTTACCTACATTTGAGTCATGAACTTTTTTCCCTCCCCATTCTGTATGTGCTGAACCCAGAGAGAGGAGACTAACATAAAAACCACAGGAAGATTCTCTAATTCGCTCCAAACTAGATGCAGCCGTGTTCCACACGCCTCTGGGAAAACCACCCCCGCTCTGGGCACAACTCACCGACAGAGCACGCGGCCGCATCTTCAGGACAGCCTCTGGCCGGGCCTTCCTGCAGCACTCTGTGGCAGATATTAATGAAGAAGTGCTTCTTTTCTGTTTCCCTCTGGCTGCCGTCCACGGCTTCCCAATTCTGTTCCGGTTCTGTAATTAAAAAAAATTCTTTTAGCCAAAGGCTAAAGATTATTTCTCTGTGAGTCACACCATAAATGGTGATTAAGCCAAAGGAAAAGGCTCGAAGCTCACCAGGCATGTGGTCCCTAAACCTCAGGCACTCACGTTTCTGGACTCGGGCAGACCAAAGGCACAGAAATCCACCGAGATCCTCAGGCCTCTCACTTCATGTGACAGAAACAAAGCATGCCCCAAACCTCCTCAGAAGAGGCTTCCCGGGCAGAGACAGAGAATCAAACAGCGAAACTTTCCCAAGCACTGGAGTGTGAAATCAGAAATGGAGAAGCAAATCCGGATGGCAGCCCGCGCCTTGAACTGCCCGGGCAGAGCCCCGTGCCATCAGTCCCATGCCCCCCTCCGAGCACCAGGAAGGTTAAAGACACCTGCCGCCCTCTTCCACACCAGCAGACTGAGCGCGGGCCATGCTTTGATTCTGGGAGATAACAAGACACGTTGGTCCCCGAACTCAAACAGCTCATGATCCGGTCATGTATGAACAGGATCAAAACTCCACAGAAGGTCAAGGGGAGCACAGGCAAGTGCTAAGAGCAGGACCACAGATTGGAGGCATCCCACAGCCAGTGGCCAAAGGGATAAAATGGAAATGTGTGTGAGGGGCGTACGGAGAATGAAGGCGCTCCGTTTACGGACAGGATGCCGGGGTTCAGAAGGGAAAACCCGCTGCTCCTCAGGGTAACAGCTACCCTGAAGAGCTATGCGCCAATGTCAACAACAGAGAAGAACCCAGAGGAGGCCATGCAAAGACAAACAAGGACAAGGACAGGGGGAGTGGGGTGGGCTGACAGGCCGTAAGACAGGAGAGCTGCTGAAGCTAGCAAGGAAGGGGTTCTGAGGGCTCATCAGTCCGCGTGAATCCTGAGGAAATGCCCCGGGTCCCTGGAGAGCCCGAGCGGCGGCACACGGTGGCTGCGTGAATGCGTGAGTGCGGTGTCTCTGCAGCCCTCATGGGCCCCCGTGTGTGTCCTGTACGCAGTGATGTTTAAACAACAGTGCTGGACAAAGGGATCTAACAGCACCACCCAGTTGACTGTGACAAAGCCGAGGCCCGCAGAAGGCAGACACCTTGCTCAGGACCACGCACAACACCGTGCTCTCTTTCCACCGCAAAGAGCCCATCTCCTCACAAGCACACGTGCACCAGCACTGAAGCACGGCACCATTCCCAGCTGACCGAGTGCTGAACTACTAACTCACAAAGAACGTTTGCTTCCGACGCAGTTCACCAACACTGAGCATTTATAGAGTTCTCACGTCAAAAAGCAGCTAACACTCCTTACAAGAAAGGAATTCCTTTTCTGATGTTATACTGTCCAAACCAGATGGGGACTCAGAGTACGTGAGTCATCACTCCTACGGCACGGGTAATTCTGCGACTCCAGGCGAGCATTCTCTTTACCTCAGATATTATCTCTACAGATACAATTTGCTTCTACTTATCCCTAATTCCAGGGCTGCTGAAAGGGTAAAACTAAAAATGTGCCAAGTAGGTTCAGCTTCCCTGTTGGAAACCCCGATTCTTAGCACTCAAGTCTCTCGGCCCCCCGTGAAGTTCAAAGGCCTGGGACAGGGGTCATACTCTCCAGGTCTGCTGCCATATCCCTAGGACCTGGTGTGGCGTCTGCCCCGTAACCAGTGCTCAACGACACCTGCTAAAAGCAGACTCTACCTCCAGCTCGGCAGGTCTCTACCGTGAAGCCAGGCCTCGGGGACAGACCTCGTCACTCAGACGCGACAAGGGACACAGCATCCAAGGGCTCCCACACCCATTCTTCTTTCAGCCCCACAAGCATCTGAGATTGGATAGGGAACGCTGACCCCACTTTAGAGACGGGAAAAGAGACAGTGAGACAAAGGGGGAAAGATGGGGTCAAAAGAGAGAGTGACCCCAACTGCATCGGCCTTCACACCAAGTGTCCGACCCTTGGGCCCCGACAAGCCAAGGGTGAGCTGGAAACACTACCTACTTGAAGGCTGCTGGAGAACTTCAAATTCCCACTGTTTATTGTTTTTAACGGAGATGTAAGTGACACAGAACACAGCAGTCATTTAAGGCAGACGACATCGCGACTTGATCCGCGTGCGTGCTGCGAGATAACCCCATGTTTAGTCACCATCCATCACCACACACAGATACAAATGCGCGTGGAGGGGAGAACTTCCAAGATCTACTTTCTTAGCAGCAAGAATGTGTATCTAAAACAAAAAATGTTCTAATCACAAAGTACAAGGCCTGGGACTTGGCAGTTTTTACTAAACTAGGATAAGATTAGCCCAGGGCATCCCTCTTAGAAGAGTCATGCCAGCCTTAAACTCCGGTATTTTGCCTCCTAATTCAGCATCATTCCTAATAATCTGTACGACTGCTGCATGAAAAGGGAGAATAGGCCAGGATACACTTAGCTGACAGTTACAGAAAAAAGGAACAGCATTTCCAAATGTTTTCACGGGGGAAGAGGCAAGAAAAGGTTTCCGTGAACAGGCGGCCAGAGCCCCACGGGGCGCGAGAGCCCTACCTGAGTGCCGAGCCAGGGCAGACAGGTCATACCGCTTCCTCCCATCGGTCACACTGCACAGGAGATCCTCCTTCTCCTTCACACAGGCGTACTTCGTGTCCCACGTGAAGAAGTAGGTGCAGTCTACCTCCCCGGTGAATACAGGAGCTCCTCTCCCATCATTATCTGTGCAATTTTAGAAAGGAAAAAACAAACATTCCATTATGTGACCAAAACCTAGTCAGCCCATTGGCCACCAATGCCAACTGGGCCGTGAAAGTCAGGCCCCAACCCCCAGACATCAGAGGTGTCAGAGATCAGAGAGGCTTGAGTTTCAGAAAATCATAAACCCCTCAATGGCAGGCCTGTGTCCCTTGCTCCTTGGCAAGCTGGTCTCAGTAAGCCATCAGGCCGTTTACAACACATTCACCATGGACATGAGACGGGTGCCTGACAAGGAACGTGTAAGCCACCGGGCAGGACTTGCTGTGCCCGGACTGTGGTCAGCCCCCAACAGGCTCATGAGTACCCTCTGCGTCCGACAACCAGGATTTACCAAAAGGCGGACAGAGACCAGAGCTCGAGCTCCAGGAGCACCGCCGGCTTTATGACGCGATTACGGGCTGGGCGAGTTCCCTGCAATTCATCCCTAAACTGAAAAGCAAGAGTTACAGTGTACAGCCACCCCACCGAAGCGTGCTGAGGCCCACGTCACCTCCCAAAGTCAGAGGCATGCCTCCAGACAGTCCAGCACCCTTGACCCTCAGGCCTTCATCAGTGTGGATGCCTCCAGCCCCTCCTGTAATCCATGCTCTGCTCGCCACACCTCCAGAGAGCCCTGACAGGTTGGCTCCAGTCCGAAAGCCAGCTCTTCGTGGGCCACTTCCCTGCTCCATGTAGCCTGGGATTCGGCAAACTTTGGTCATCTTTCCCTTACTAGAAATACTATCCCCTCGTCTTTCTAAGCTGGTGGACCGCTGGCACAGAGCTCTGTTTTCCACCCCTTGATGGTTTAATAATCCTCCTCTGGACCTCCTACATGATTTGCCTTTCTTGAGGTTTGGTACCCTGAAGTGCACAATGTTCTAAAGGAAAGGGAAATAATATTTTGTACCCAGGGCAAATGATGTTTTGATTGCAATTTCTCTTAAATCTTTAATATCATAAACATTATAATTATAATACCAGCAAGAGCAGCTAGGCTGTACGGAGCACAACCTGAACCAGGCACTGAGCACCGAAGGGCTACAGGGGGACGGTCTGCAGAGAACATGCTCAGGGCTGAGGACTGGATAGATCTCTGCATATTTAATCCTATGGCTCAGGTACAGTTTGAGCCCCATTTTTATAGATTAAGGGGGGGTATATAATTTGCATATGGTTTCATAGCTAGAAAGCAGAGGAGCCAGGACTCAAACCCAGACAGTCTGGCCCCAGAGCCAGGCTCATGACCATAACCGCAAGGCAATACTTCTCTACACTGCTGTGGGGTTTTTTTTCCTTTCTTTTTCTTTCCTTTTAAATGTATGTACTTTGAGCCATTCTTTCCAAGATGCAGCACTCCCGGCTTCAATTCCTACCACAAAGCGCCCACCTCTCTGGTTGGGACCACGGGCCCTCCCTCCACGCTGCTACCCCTGGCAGCGAACTCGAGCGCCGCTTCACCCCGCCCACGTGACTGAAGGATGAGTGGCTGCCTCCTGTGGGATCTGTCTGGGTTCGCGTTTCACTATCTGGAAAAATTCTGTGTTTCCCATAAACCTGAAGTATTCGCTGCATTACTCCTTCACCAGGAAAGTTTACAAACCATTAAGTCATTCTAGGAATGGTTCGAGTATCCATCCCGACTCTGAAGTTTACTGATGAGCGAGCGCCTGTTTTAAATAATCACTGGCAGACATCTTACTTGTATTCTTATTACTCGGGGAATTTTAGAAGACGGGTGAGCTGCAGCTCCCCAGCTCGGAGAAGAATGGCTTCCCCCGGTGGAACCCAGCCACTCTACCTACAGCACCATGCCACCTCGCTCGGCAAAGACAGAGCCACCTACTCGCCAAACTGGTTCAATTCCTCTTCTGGCTGCACAGCTAAACTGCGTTTCCCAGCCTCCCTGCCTCCGAGGTTGGGCCATGCCACTTAGTTCTAAGCCCTTTTCTTAAAAAATGCTGGGCCCATCCTGCAGAGTCCTCGGAGACCAATTCTACATACAGCAACACCACGGGCTGGGAAGTACGAGATGGGCACGTGGAGCAGAGCCCTGCCACCAGCGCCTCCGATGACCCGCACTGAATTAAAGAAAATACACCTTTAACGTAGTGAGTCACTTAAATTTGCGGGTAGCTTTGTATCAGCCTATTCCAATGTATCACTCGTCAAAAAACAAAACAAAACACAACTATTTCATGTCCTCATCTGACGAGATCACCAACAGTAAGTATCACATCACAGCAAACTAGACGTAAGCTGCTGAAGCGAAAGGCTGTGTGCACGTGCTCACACATCCAGGCTGAAAGGATACATTTATGCACCTCCGTGTCTTAAAAATGCATAAACCCTAGATTCGTGAACATAACTAATTCTAGAACATTCAAGTTAAACTATAAACCACATTATATTACATAACCACTTAACGCCCATTCACATACAAAAATCACATTATTTATCCAAATAAACAAAATCCACCAAGGGATTTTTCTCTAAGAACTCTAAATTTAAGTTTGAACAAAATAATAGTGAAATAACTTCTACAGTACAAAGTTTGCTCCAAAGTTTGAAGGACTGAGTCACAGAGCTGGAAGGAGTCGTAAATATTTTATGACCCAATTCCAGCGCGAGAGCAGGCTCGAAACCTCTCACAAAACATCTAACATCTCCCTGTCTTGTCTTCTTGCCACCATCCTAACTAAAACAGCCTAGGAAGACACAGAGTTTTTGGCATGAGGACATCTCTGTAAATCCTGTCAGGTCTGATCAAGCCCTGAGGTCACGTGAAGGAAGGGCCGTAGGGCAGAATGTTCTGATCCATCGGTGGCGACACAGAGTTTCTGTGAAGCAAATCTGGCAAAATACTAGCAACTGTTCAATAAAGAGTGGTGAGCGTATAAATTTTCATTGTAATGTCCCACTTGTATGTTTAAGAACCTTTAGTGATAAAGATAAAAGAGGAAAAAATGGCCGTTAGCGCTTTTTTCAAGCCTCGGCATGTTCCAGCACAAGTCTTGAGTGTCGGCGCCTCTTCCTAGCAGTCCCAGACTCTGTACCCTTCTCGATATCCTCCTCACCTGCTGGGACCTTTTTAGATCATTATTCTATCTTCCCAGCATGCCCAAATGAGATCAGTGCGCGCGCAAAGATCTCAGCCAAGTCATTTATAAAAAGCCCAGAACACAACGGGGCCAAAAGGGGTAATGACAAGGTTGGAGGGAGACTTGAACCACAGGAGTCAGCCAACAGCAAAGCAGCTCGGCCATCAGGGGAGGGCGGGCGCCCGGAGGCCTGAAGGCCTGGGGACACAGAGTGAGAAGCAGGGTACATTTCCCAGGTCTGGGGACACAGCGGAAGGGCTGGACTTCAAAGACAGTCCCCTAACAGCCTGAAGAGGTCAGGAGGATGGAAGAAAGACGGGGAGGGCAGTGGGACATTCAAACCACATGCAAGAGGTGCCCAAACCAGAGTCATTCACCCTCCACCTCAAGTCCCTGGGACTCCACACTGTTTCTGCAGAAAACCCAACCCCCTGCAGGACGTGCAAGACCCTCACCCTCCATTCAAGGAGCATCTTTAGCCACGTTCTGAATCCCAAGCTCTGACCTAGACACACCTGCCCACATTCAGGCCTCTGCCTGAGCTGCTCCCTCTGCACAGAGACCAGCCCCCACAACCACCCTACTTCTGTGCCTGGCTTACTCTGACTTGGCCCATAGAACTCACCAAGCAGTGCCTCCTCTTTCCCTGACAGCCTTGACCCTCCTCACTGTTCACACCCCAAACCACTGACTTGCTGCCTCCCTCCTGACAAGGTCCTGGACCCAAAACTCGCCCACAGGGGCGCCTGGGTGGCGCAGTCGTTAAGCGTCTGCCTTCGGTTCAGGGCGTGATCCCGGCGTTCCGGGATCGAGCCCCATATCAGACTCCTCCGCTGGAAGCCTGCTTCTTCCTCTCCTACTCCCCCTGCTTGTGTTCTCTCTTGTTGGCTGTCTGTCTCTGTCAAATAAATAAATAAAAATCTTTAAAAAAAAAAAAAAAAAAAACTCGCCCACAGCCCTGGTCCAGCCTGGAAATCTGCACTCCAGGCACCGTGCTGTCTCTCCCTCTGTGTTTCTGGTCTGAGAGCCAGGAAAGTGCACAGCCATTATGATATCCTTGGGCCTCACGGGGTCTAAGCAGATAGATAAGGACAAAGCATATGTTGAACAAATCCACTCGAACATGCAAGTTATCAAAAGGGCCAGCAAACAGATACCAGGGTGAGACTGGTGTGCACGCTCCGGGAAAACAAGCAGAGGTGGGGGCAGGGAGGCCACAGGAGTAAAGGGCACTTTGATTTAAAACCTTCCCATCTGTTCTACTCCAGGATCCTTCTTCGCCTGTTCCCTTCTTCGCCTAATTTATTAGGGCCTGGTGCCGATCGCAACCTCCCTGGCCCCCTTCACCATCACAGACATGAGCTTCTGGAACACAGTTTACGTCGTGTGCAGCTGCCTCTCCCTGAGCCCCTGCTGAATCACAGAGCAACCTGCCTCATGACCACTGGTCAAAGCTCTGCCATAGAAACACAAAAAACAAACAGAACGAAGAGCCAGAAAGACCCTCAGGGGTGGAGCAGCCTCTCCAGCTCCTGCGGCTGTACAGCCGGACTGGGACCGGGCCAGCTCCAAAATGAGAGCTCCATGCAGAGGCTCAGTCGGGCTGCACGCTCCTGGGGTCGCAGCCCGGAGGCCGACGGACAGGACGGCTCTCTGATGATGATGGGATCCCATCACCTCTCTGCAGATGCAAACTGCCCGAGAGCTTCAAGACACAGACAGCGGCACGGCTTTCTGAAATGCTAGTGCCACTGTGACTTCAAGAAAGCTTATCCTAATCGCTCAGAAAAACTAAACGTCCCACTTAAACTTGCCCTGTGACCTCTTGCGATCCCCCACGTCCAGCCTCTACCACGGGGCCACTAGTTTGCAAAAAAGTGTTGTCTTGAAACTTACTTCAGAAAAGAAGAGCCCTTTAGTGACCACCCCTCGAGGGTGGGGAGAAAACCCACCCTGCTGGACCGGCACATGCTTTGGTGCGAGCCAGAATTCAAGACAGAAACGCTTTCCCAGCAAGCCCAGTGCTGGGCCCACTCCCAAAACAAACAGAGAGCAGAGGAAAATGGAAACAGGATGTGTGTGTCGTGGGTGGGGTGGGGTGGAAGGGGTACTCCTACCCGCTCCAACAGAGCAACCTAGTCTGGGGACCAGAGGTGGCCACGTCCAAAGAAGAATGTCAGCCTGGTCCGCATGGCACGCCGCTCCCGAGAACACACGTGCCCCCATCTCCAACCGGCGAGGACGGACTGCCGGCACTCACCTGCCGTCTCGCTGCACTCGAAGTTTATGACGCTCATCCGCTGGAAGCCAGAGCTGCATTCGTCCCCTCCAGAATAGATCAAGGTGAGGTCTCCATCAGAGTATCTAAATGTTTGCAACACACAGACAGGGTTTGGGAGAACCGAGAAAGAAACTTGAATCGTTACACGTTTCTACATGAAGCCTTTTGCATACCATCAACAAATCAGTACTGACATAAAACAGCAAGCTCTCTGGCCAGCTGGGGAAAAACGTCTAAAGGAAATGAGTTCCAAATGTATGGGCTTGTCGTCCTCTTACTTCAAAGTAATAGCTGGCTGGAAGAAAGTCCTGAAGGTTTTGCTGTGAGCATGAAAACTCCTCCACTTTTGTTTTGGATTCTGTACAAAATAAATAAGGCCCGAGAAACACACAGTGTATCTAGCAACTGCCATAAACGCAGTCTTACCTGAGGGATCCTGGACAATACTCATTTGCAGAGAGCTACATTTTCATAACACTTCTGTGAAAGTAACTACCAAATTAAGGGTCACCGGAATTGTACTGAATGGGTTTTCTTAGCTGTTTCAAACTTTGATGTAACGCTAACGGCATTTCACGTTCTCAAACTGCCAGAGAAAAATCAGAACTCCTCAGAAAAATCCATTCTAAGGTAGGCCGAATCAACTCAAACTGATTAAATACCTTTCCTACAGTGTGGTTCCATACACACAACAGATGATAAAACAGTTTTCACAGAAACAGTCTTACTGGAAAGCCAGGATCAATGACAAATGGCAACTCGCCTATGTCAAACTTGAAGGAATGCCAGCTTAACGAACTGGCCTGTACTTTATGGAAAATGGAAGGAGGAAGGAGACAAGGGGAGTCGGTTATGTTTCACAAGAACAGACACAATGCACTTGAAAATTACTGTTTACACACCGGAGGGTTTGATTCTGGTATTTTCCTGCTACTTTGATTTGAGAGGGGTCGGCCTTCTTCACTTGGCAAATGGCGGCTTCTGTCTTACTACAAAATGGTACTTCAATTTCTCCACAGACATTCAAATAAAACATATACTCCTTTCCATCTGAAGCGTAGTAAGAGGGGGATGAAGCTAAAGAGAGGGGAACAGATGAGGAGAGGCTGTGTTACGTCCACAGGTGCTAGAGGGTGAGGGCACCACTTCGGTGAACCCCTTTTGGAAACACCCACCCAGGGGCAGAGCTGAAGTGGGCCCCTCTACACACGTTCCCCTTCCCGCTTCCTTTCAAAGCACCCCTTACCTCCAACCTGTCGGAGTGGCTGGAGGTCAATGGTGATGTCATGCTGCTCGCTGCTCAAAGAGCAGGTTTTACTTTCCAGATAATCTCTGTGGCACGCATACTCAGTGACCCACTCAATTTCGAAGCGGCAATTGGATTTTGCTGTGAGCTTGGGAATGGTGCCCTATAAGAAACAATTTGAAAGGAGCATAATTAATGTTTTTAAATGCAGATTTTGCATGCTTCTGAAAAGCTCAAAGGTACGTTGTTGGGTTTTTAACATTCTTCCGTTCCTGCTTCTGAATGATAACTGCCTCTAACACAGTTCCATCACTTAACGTATAAGCACCCTGTTTACTTGCAACCATTCTTGTCTCTTTCAGAGTCACACTCGAGGTCCAGCCAGTGAGCTCAGCCTGGACTCAACGTCGCCCGACAGCCACAAGCTCTGCAAGCAGCCATGACTTGTGAAGGCACATGGTCTGTTCCCACCTTTCTATCGGAGCTGAAAGGAGCTGGCCTGATGCACCCCCAAGTTGAGTGGAAGTCACCGTGCGTGTGTCTGGAATGATCCGTAACCCCTTTCCTCAGGTTGTCAAAGGGGTCTTGGGCACACCTCACTAGTGCTCGAATCTGCTCCTGCCCCTGGGGGAAGCCAGGGCATCACCCGCCACAAGCCCGAATTCTGCCAGAGCCCGGCTTTTACAGACGTGAGCTCAGACGCTCACGGCTGGTGTGAACGATCACTGCTGACCAGAGTGCACTGTTGCCTTTTGAGCCATCCTTGGGAGAAAGGCCTCACTGGTCTTAGTACCAGGAATAACCTCGCCACTTCCAGAAAACATCCCTTGGCAAACGTTTCCTGAGCGCCTGCCACATGCCGGGCATGGGACGAAGCACCAGGGCTACACACAGGTCACAACTTAGTAAGACACAGAGCTGCAAGTCCAGCTCTGTCTGACTCAAAATCGAGGCTTTAACCACTTGGCTTGGGAAAGCCAGACAGCTGGGGAGGGGGTGCCGAGCGCCGAGTGAGCGAAATCGGGCACAAAAGGCTCCCCCAGTGCAAGGTTCACTCATTGGAGAAGAAAACCAACTCCAGGAGACAGAAAGTCAACTAGCAGCTGCCACGGCTGGGGGTGCAATGGGAGTGGCTGCTCCCAGGCACAAGGTTTCTTCTGGGGTGATAGAAATGTTCTCAGGTTAGATCGTGCCGGTGGTTGCACAATTCAGTTAATATGCTAATAACCATTTCGTTGTACTTGAAACAGGTCAATGTTACAGTATGTAAATTCAATACAGCTTTTTTAAAAAGCCCTATAGGACAAGGTAAACATTTACTAAAATTCCAGCTCCTAAAGGTATTCAATGAGCTTGCGTAAACACTTAAAAACCCTCAAGAGTTAAGGTGTCACATGTCACCCAGTTCTGTCTGCTGAACAGTTAAGCTGGAAATGGAACCTCTCGCTCCACGAATAACAGGCCTCCTTTCCTAATGCCACCAAGTGCCCTGCAGCCCATGCAGAAGAAAGGAGGGGAACTCCCGATACCCCTCACTGGGGTGGAAAGCAGGAAAGGGCAACACAAAGACCCCGGCCAGCTTAGAACATGCGTCTCATCGGGCCTGAAGAATTTCACCCCACATCTGCAGGCATAGGCGGAAAGTGTCCACAAACGTTCCCTAACATTCACCTTCAGAACTCACATCGACTGCTGGACAGTCAGGTCTTCACGAAGAGGACGCCACGTGGCCCTGGAAGTCTGCGGACATATAACGGAAAGCTGGCCTGGCCTACACTTTTGTCTCCACATCCCCCACACACAAAACGGGCCAGCTGCCAGCACGAAACCAGACCAAATTCCATGTTTGTTTGTGGGGAGGGGGAGCTCGCTTCCCTCGCCAAAGAATTCAGCTCCTCCTCCTTCATTCTATTATGAGGAGACAGAAATAAATGAGAGGAAAGCCCTGCCCTTCCTCCCCGGGGGTTATCTCCCTTCCATCAGCACCCGGCACCTGCTAGAACACTCGAACAGCAACGGACACGTGCAACACTGCTGGGCACAGGCCCAAGGACAACCAGACTCCAGCCCTACCCTCAAGGAGTTTACAAGTGCGCTGGAACCGAGGGAACAGCCAGAGGACAGGGTCAGGGACCCGCCTGTGAGTGAGGGAGGAGGGGATGAAATACTCCACTGCAAGACCCTCGAATAAGAACCTTCCTTCTCGCCAGGACTCTCCTACCTGAGTAGCCCCCAAACTCCAGTCACTGCCTGCACAAGCTCGGCCAGGTCTGCTCACCATCTGTTCCATTCATTCCTTACTATGTTTCTATAAACCAATTAGCTATTTTTACATTGCCTCATCCTAACCAATACTAGCTAGGAAATTACAGGTTTGAGATTATAAATACGGTTTTTCATTCATTCAAATCAGCATTACTATATAAATTTTAAAAATCTTTCCATGAATCGCTTAAAATCATCTCACACAAACTAGAACAAAACACCATCCTACGTCGACACACCATCCCGCATCGACACACACAGAGGCCCCTCCAGGTTGGTGAGAAAAAGCAAACGCCAAGCTGCTGTCCCCCAAGACGCTCACACGTGCAGCAGAGTCTACCCCAGGAAGTGCGTCTTCCCAGATACTCCAGCGCTGAGGCTTTTCCTGCCCCCAGACCTACTGCCCTGCCCCAGCCCTAGGTGTGTTCACCTAGACGGCCCACGCTACCGCCGCTGCCGGAAGTCCTGCGAAGACAAGCCACTCACCTCTCTGCGCTCCGACGGGCAGATAAACGTGATCGTCACCGCTGGACTGTGACCGTCACAGAAGTCTAGCTCCCCGGCCCCCTCTTTCACGTAACTCAGGACAAGCCTGAACAACACACGTTGAGAAAAGAGTGTTATAGAAGTGTGAATTACATTCAAATTGATCTGCTGCCCTGAGCGTCCCCTCATTTGGGGGCCAGGTGTAACAGAATGAACACTAAACTTTCATATTATAAAGGAAGCCATTGTACGAAATACCTTCGATTTCCACTGAAAAAAAAAGTTTTTACGTAAACTTCAATGAATGCTATTTTCTTTTTAAAAATAAATAAAATGACCAACATGTAAATTTAAATACTAAGAAAAGCTGCTTGAGTAAGACAAACAAGAAAAAACTATAAACGATCGAGGAAAACAAAATAAACACAGACGACAGGCCGAGTGCATTTCTGTCCACGAGGCTGCACGGCCACTTCTTCCCTAAACAATAACTTGCAAGTATAAGCCAAGATCTTTTTCTCTTTAACCTGAAGACAGCCAAGTGCCCCGGCCGCCGTGACCTCCCACAGCCAGGAAGAGCCCGAGCCGCCAGAGCGCGTGTGGGTCTCCCTGCGGGACGTGCCTGCTGCTACCGGCGCGCCCGCCACAGAGCCGCCCAGAACAGATGACCGTCCTCCCCGAAGACAAGCTCGCACTCTCTCAATGCCCACGTTGTGCAAAGTCTCCTCTCCCCGTGAGGAGTCACCCACGTGTCACTCAGGACAGTGTGAGGGGCTGAACTGTGTCCCCCTACAATTCGTATCCGCAGCCCTAATGCCCAGGACCTCAGCACGTGACTGTACTCAAAGACAAGGCTTCTACAGAGGTGACGAAGTAAAAATGAGGCCATGGGAATGCGGGGGGGTGGGGGGCGTGGAGCTATGCAGATATGACTGGCGTCCTTAACAGAAGGAGAGACCAGGGCATAGACACACAGAGGAACAGACCATGTGAGGACACAGGGAGAAGGTGGCCATCTACAAGGCAAGGAGAGAGGCCTCAGAAGAAACCAGCCCTCCTGACACTTTGGACTCCTAGGCTCAGAATGGAGAGGAAATAAATCTCTGCTGCTGGAGCCAGCCTATGGCACTTTGTGACGGCAGCCCTGGCAAACTAATACAGACACACATATAGAAACCTCCCAAACATTTTTAAATTTAGGCTACGCTCCAGAGTCTTCTGTGGACAGAAGCACCCGCCCTGATATACCACCAGTTCCGTGTTAGAACAAGGCACAGCAAGGCGGCTACCAAAGGCCTCCAGAATCTAAGACGTGATCTAAGACGTGGTCACGTGGGACAGGCTGGAAAAAACATCTCTCCGCTACTTCAAGGTACAAAGGAAGGCAGTAGGAGAGCATGTGCCGAGAGCACGGCATATGGTAAGAAACAAACCTCCCTACACCGGGAATGAGGGTGCCCGCCACGCCCCGGGCAGGAAGCAAACCGCCCCTCCACGACGGTGTTCTTTTTTTTTTTTTTTTTTTTAAGATTTTTTTTTTTATTATTGTTAGCGAGAGAGCGAGCGCACACACAAGAGGGGGAGCGGCAAGCAGAGGGAGAGAAAGCAAAAGACTGCCCGCTGAGCAGGGAACCCACTGCAGCTCGATCCCAGGGCCCCAGGATCATGCCCTGAGCCGAGGGCAGACGCTCCACCGAGCGAGCCACCCAGGTGCCCCTCACGATGGTGTTCTCAAAGAACAAAGGACAAGGGACACAAAAGCAACTTCACGCGTGACACAGAAACCATGAGAGCACGCCTGAAGGTAGGGGTTACTTCATGAACTGAACACACGTATGGATATGGGCTGCCTCGTGATATTCATCTCCAACGGCTGTAAAGACACATGACTGGACATCAACAAACAAAGCGGCCTGTGGGACTCACGGCCACCACGAGTGATTTCACAAACACCTGCAGGGACTTGCTGAGGTGCACACGCACCGACGGCACACCCACCTGTCCTTGCTCACGAGCTTCAGTCCCTCCTTGGGCTGGCCGACATCGAAGGCCCGGTCCCCTCTCACAAGGCAGGCGGCTGTGCCGGGGGGACAGCCACGCAGCTGCGCACTGGAGTCCCGTAGTGAGTCTGTAAGACATCGCATGTGACGCTCCGTCAGACTGTACGTCAGGACCGGTAATCCCACTCAACCTTACGTCCCCTTTACGACAATCATCCAAGTTTGGAAAGTCCTCAAAGTAACACAAAGTAGAAGTTTGGAAACAAAAAACGAGCTAGGATCCGCCCCCATTCTAAGAGAGACCGTGGGCGCACCAGGGACCTCTCCAGACGCATGAAGTGCATGCGTCCTGCCCTGCAGGGCTGCTGGGAAGCAGAGGCAAGCCGGCAAGGCGCTCACGCTGCACCTGGTAGGGAATAGATGCCTGAGAAACAGGGACTATCACGTGATTTGTACTCAAGGAACACATGTACCCCCCCCCCAACTTTTCTAAAGATACACTAACTTGAGCATTACCCCCTCTCCAAGCTATAAACTAGAAAATGCAGGCACTCCATGGATTAGTGGGAAGATGAGGAGATTCACCGAAAGAACCTACATACAGCTCTCGGTTGAGATCTTAAAACCGCACTTGCTATCTCTGCAACTTTGCTCTAATTACACAACTATCCAATTGCGGGTGCATCCCCCAAAGGTTTGGGAGAGGATTAAAGAACATCCAGATGTGCCCAGAACAATGCTCAGACTTCAGGTGACCCGTGGCTCTGCTTGTACGTGGTGCCGGGTTTACTCACTTCGCAGGCACGTGACTGGTACTGCACCTGACTGGAGCTCCATCCAGGGCTGTGACTCAGGGCCTACCACATGACGGGCTCAAAAAAATATGTCCCCCACGAAGGAGTAACTATGGCCCGCCTGGCCTTTAACTAAAGCCTTATCAGTCAGAGGAGGAGGGCCGCCCTATCCTTTCCAGTTCGACAGGAGGCTGCACCAGCTGATGAAAAGGAAAGCGGACCTGTAGGGGGTCAAGGCTGCACGGCAAAACTGCACAAGGGGGTGGCTTGAGTCCACATCGAGTACCTGCTGGGCCGCTTGCCCCCCGGCGTCAGCAGATCCCTTGGTTTACTGAAGGCAAAACAGGAGGCAAGAGCCCTGAGTGTGCAGAGGGGACACAGAGCAGCAAGCCCACCACTGCTCATGAGGTTCTCAGGGTCACTAGCAACAAGGTTTGTGGCC
Source organism: Ursus maritimus (assembly GCF_017311325.1). Classification (NCBI taxonomy): domain Eukaryota; kingdom Metazoa; phylum Chordata; class Mammalia; order Carnivora; family Ursidae; genus Ursus; species Ursus maritimus. Next base: position 62,672,045 of record NW_024423675.1, on the reverse strand, counting down.
CGAGGCAACTTCCTGGGGATGGAGAATGTCTGGACGAAAATCGGTAAATCCATTTTTTTTAACTTTTAAATTTTAAATTTACAAAACTACTGTGAGTTAAAGTCACTGAAGTTCAACCCAAACTGCCAACAATCAAAGAAAAAAACTTTTGTAAGAAAACCTCCACTGAATTCAGATAATCCTCAAAATGATAAAAGACCAGGAATCTAAATGTTTTCTAAACTAAAATGAATTCAATAATCTGCAAGACTCTTCAGCTTTATAATCAAATTTGAGCTGCGGACCCATTTAAGACACAGGCTTTGTCTGTCTGCCTTCTTCCAAGAGGACATTAAAAGCCGTCCTTGGAGAACAAAGGAATGATGTAAAGAGCCTGACACACAAAAAGTCTAAAATTATCACTGGTCACGTTCAGTGAGGCACGTATGCGGTATACTCACATTTTACAACTGTTTAGAAAAATCATCAAAATGGTACATAGTGTATTTGTACAATTCACCATTAACTCATGTACGTACCACCCAGCCACACCCTCCTGTACTGAGTTTATTTTTAATATTTTTTCCATAGTTTTCTAAGGCCAAAGTCCCATGTATAATGTGAGAAACAGAAACATAAAGAAAACACTAAAAATGATCTTTTTATTTGCTAATTACCAGCAGAATCTACTTATGACACAAATGCTGCTGGCATAGCAGAAAGGCAAATCTTGGTCTACGGGACTAACAACTCCCTGAAAAACACATAAAGCTAGGTTCCAGAAAGTGCTGACAAAACAAAGGCTTAGTAAAAACTTCGTAAGGCCCTATTTAGATAAAGACTATTTACAGCCTTCAGTTAGTTTAGCAAAGACACCCAACGTTCTTACACCATTTCTGGCACGTAAGGAGAAAGCCAGGCAAGAAGTTTGCTAAGGGCAAAATACGCATCACAACCCAGCTCCCAAGGTCAGCTGACCATCCTTCTCACCCTGTCACCCAGCCTGTAACTCAAAGCCCACAGACATAGGTACGCAAAGCTGGCTACAGGCCGTCCTCCCCACAGCCCCTCCCAGGAAGGTTGACTCATCCTGCTGCAGCTGGTTTGGGGCGCCCAGCACACCCACCCCATTCCTTCTCCCACCATCTCACTGGAAGTCAGTTACCCAAGAATCCCGGAATCAAAACGTCTGCCAGAGAGAACTCCCTGAGATGGACCAACGGTCTGGATAAAATCTGTGATGGAACCAGAGCTGACTGGCGGCCCAGGGGTGGGCTTATGCATGGAGAATATCTTCCTGCCTCCTTAGAGGGCCAATTCAGTGACACAGATATCCAACTAGGAATAATGGTGGAAGGGCAAAGACAGCAAAGCCTTCTAAGAAATCCTTCACCACCACCACCCCCAAACCTACCTATGTCTCTACAAACATTGATGAACAGGGACGAGTCCGGGTCAGCGTCATCCACCAAGTAACCCCCGCTAATCTTGATCAGTGGATTTAAATCATGCTTCTTGAGCTCTCCATCAAATGCGTAGCATGGCACCTAGAAGAGAGGAAGAGAAAAAGGGAGTCTTGGACACCCACCTTCTTGGGGTACCGGCTTGGCAGAGCCTCTGACCAATGTCACAGAACACTAGTCTCCACTGCTTAGGGTCTATCAGGCCGTGGGGTCCCCCGGAGACAAAAGAAACAAAGCAAAGGTCAACAAGTGCTTCAGCTGCTCTGCATTTAGCACCACGTCTTTCCCTCCTGACTGCCCCAACTCCATCAGCATGCTGTAGTATCCACCAGCTTACAGATGACCTCCCTCATCCCTACACTGCCCTCGGCCCTCATCCCGGAGCTCTGCAACTTGTGGTGAAATTACTTGACTGGTCCATCCTCATCCACTCCCCTTCCTCCCCTTCCATTCTTCCTGAATGGGGGCACAGAAGGTTGCTGTCCCCACTACACCAAAACCACTCACCCAGTCACCATCGACCACCTACTGCAGATGGGACGAGCATTCTCAGCCTTCCCCTGGCCTTGCTCACAGTGGCATTCAAGTGCCACTGACCCTTCCCTACTGCCCAACCCCATTCTTCCCTTTGCTGCCTGGCTCTCCAGAGGCTCCTGGTTTCCCTCCACTCACTGGCTGCTCCTTCTCAGCCTCCTGGGAACATTCTTCAACTCCCTTCTAACTAACTCTTAATGCAGACGTGCTCCACACCTGACTTCTCTGGTCACTTCCCTGTCTACACTCATGCCCCTGGTGACCTCCTGCCCAACTGCAGACTTCCTAGCCAAGTGCAGTAGGTCCTGTTTATCAGCGGACTCTGGAGACAGAATGCTTGCATCCAAACTCCGGCTGCTGACACTTAGTAAGACCGTGAGCCAATCTGACCTCTGTGCCTCCGTTTCCCCATGTGTCAAACGGAAATAACAACAGTTGTTAGCTCAGAGGGCTACTGTAAAGACTGAATGAGTGAATGTATGTAAAGTTCTTGGTACAGTTCCTGTCAAGCCCATGTAAGTGTTACTTGTTACTCTTAGTTCCCATTATCACTGAGATACCCAAAAGCATCTCAAATTTAACATTTAAAAATGAGCACTGGGTGTTATATGACAAATCACTAAATTCTACCCCTGAAACTAATAATACACCATATGTTAACTAAATAAAAAATAAAAAATTCTACACCTGAAAAGAGTAATCCACTGTATGTTAACTAAATTGACTAAAAAATAAAAAATTCTACCCCCGAAACTAATAATATACTATGTGTTAACTAAATTGACTAAAAAATAAAAAATTCTACCCCCGAAACTAATAATATACTATGTGTTAACTAAATTGACTAAAAAATAAAAAATTCTACCCCCGAAACTAATAATATACTATGTGTTAACTAAATTGACTAAAAAATAAAAAATTCTACCCCCAAACTAGTAACACACTCTGTTAACTAAACTGAATAAAAAATTAAAAATTAAAAAAATAAAAAAGTAATAAAGTAAAAAAAAAGAACAGAAATGAATGGGCCTTTGATTTCTCGCCCCAAACCTGCTCTTACTCCAGTGTTCCCCACCTCGGCATTCAGCCAGCTGCTCCAGCTCAAACCTGAAGGGCATCCTGGACCCTGACATTCTACATCCAAGACCATCAGCAAGTCCTGTCCGTTCTGCCTTCCAACCGAGTCCCTGATCGGCAGACGGTCCCTGACCTCCGGTGCGTCGCCTCATCATCTGCCAACCTGACGACGGAGCACAAGCAGCACGCGCTCCGTCTCTTAGACGGAGGCCCTTCACAGGCAGAGAGACCTGTACAGCGCAAGTTAACTGCTGCCGTTGAGCTAACAAGTTTTCTTAGAAAGATGCTACCAAACCGGCAGGAATGCTCTGACCTACTAACCCCTTTCCCAGTCCGGTTCTGAGATCTCACAGAGATCTAATGGCTCGAGTACGCCGGCACCGCCTCGCAGCCTCAGGGGACACATGAACTCATTCCGACCAGACCCCTAAAGCAAACTGTCCCGAGGCCCACAGCAGATGGCGGGGGGGGGGGGGGGGGGG
>NW_024423675.1:62541393-62668500 GCF_017311325.1 Ursus maritimus | reverse complement strand
GCCCAGGCTCCAGTGAAAGGGACCGCGGGCCGCCGCGATCCTGCGAACGGAAAGCCTGTCACCCTCCAGCAAGGTCAGCAGGAGCAGTAACTCGAGCAGGGAGCGACCCGGCCAGCGGGGGGAGGGGGGGCCCGGGAGACAAGGAGCGGCTCCCTCGCTACAAAATGAAGGCCTCTGAGAGAGGGGAGCAGGCTGGCGGCCGGCGGGAAGGGAAGCCGGGGCCACGTCTCAAAGAGCTCGGCGTCCTCAGCTCGCTCAGCGTCGAGGAGACCGGAGAGATTCCCGTCAGCGAGCTCCGCAGACACCCGGCTAGAGGCGGTTTCAGCAACTTCTGGCCGGCTCTCTGCTCCAGGAAGGACTAGAAGGCACGCCTAACCCAGCACCCCACAGAATTGGAGCGTGCATCGGAAAACCAGTCAAGGCTCCTGGGGAAAGTCCTCCCCACTTCCTGCTCCACGGAGAAAGCAATGGAGACATTCATAAGAGCAGGAATGCAGCCGTGGGGGAAGGAGGTCGTTTGCCAGCCTCACACACCACACAGTGAATCAACCTCGTTAGTGCCGGACGTATACGCACCATATTTATGTCGCTCTGGTAAGAACACGAGCACGCCAGTCCTGAACTTGCTGTGCGCCCAAGGCGACGTACATCCAAAATATTTTAAAGACATTATTGCCTTAAAAAATCCCTACCGGAATCCACTCAACGAGCATTGTCCCGGCAGTGTGTACAGGCAGCGTCTGAACTACCACGAGCTTCGCCCCCCAATTACTCTAAATCAGATAAAGCAACTGACAACTAGAAGGACCTAGAGAAATCAAAACTCCAGTGACGCTAAACCAAGTCTGGATTGCCTTCCTGTCTTTTTTTTTTTTTTTTAAACATAAAACATTTACTACATTCTCTGAAGTGATACCTTTGCCTGTAAGGTGTAAAGGTGTAATGAAACCTTACTGAAGACAGAGAAGAGGAAACCTGATTGGATTTGCTAGCAGTGACACCGCTGCCTTTCAGCGGCCACCATGCTCGTTCGCTCTTCCCGCCTCGATTTACCTGTACCTGAGGCACAACGAATCCAGGCCACGAACGAGAACCTGCCCTTCATACCCTTAGCCTATGGGTTCTCTAAAAGCAAGAACCCTTTCAAAATGTAATGAAATTCCTACTTCTTGATCCACGACAGGCCCTCTGTAAATGAAAACTGAGTGAATAAAGCCCCGGCTGCCAACTAGACCTAAAGAGAGGATCACTGAGGACAAAGTGCACATTCCTCTTCCATCTTTAGATCAGCTTCTAAGAGAAATTAAATGTCACTGTTTTGAGAAAAAACACAGACTATACTTCTCCCCTCATACATCAAAACTGATGCAGAGCAAGGGGCCGCGCACTTTCCGGTAAGGGGCAACAAAGTAAATAGTTTAGGCTCTGTGAGTCACACGGGTCTCTCTTGTGCTTCTTTGCTTTTTTCACAATCCTGTACAAATGTAAAAACTGTTCTTCGTTCTGGGGCTGTACAAACATGGGCCAGGGCGGGCTTTGGCCCAGGGGCTGTAGTCTGTGACTTCTGACCTCCAACACAAAGAAAATGGAAAACAAGTAGCTATTTATGCATTTATTTTGCAAAGCAATTTTCCCCCAGGTAATGGGAGACACAACATTCAGCTCAGAAACACAAGGCAAGACGCGGACACCCCGTGAAACAGGAAAAATGGGCGTCACTGCTGAGCTGGAGAACCAGAGCCCAGGGGACAACTGCGGGGCGCAAAGAGGTCTGACGTCCCACAGGAGAGCAGGATGGTTCTCAGATGCTTTTCCTGCCACTAACCGCACACTGGCACACAAGTTAACTGAAGCATTAAAATCCAAGGTTTAAATCTGACACTGTCACCTCAAGGTCAGTGTCACTGTATTAGGCCTTTAGTCTTTCCACACTTAAAACTTCTTTCTCACTGAGTGGCCCTTATGCTCTTTTCTGGGAGGCAACATTTTGCCTCTTCCATGTCCATATCAGACTCTCTCTTCTTTTAAAGACTGCCATATTTGAAAAACCACTGATCATTTATTATTTATAGCTTCATCTGGCTTTATTTTTTAAAAACAAACTCCTCTTTTGTTGCCCTTCTTGAATGACACGGTGTTGGGCCGTCAGTGAAAATTACCGATTGCTCCCACTTTCAGTTCCTAGATCCTAAGAGAGACTTTGAACTCAACCCTTCAGAACATAAAACTAATGGAGAGACGTGAGAATAATCAACCCGTGAAGCCTATCGCCCAGGGAAGCACAGAAAACCACGTTCGGACCTGGGGTGGGGGAGGGGAGCAGCAGGGCAGAGCCACACAGCCAAGCCGACCTCAGAGTCTCTGGGCTCGGGGCAAGGACGCTTTGTGAATCACCAAGGATGACTTGACCAAACACCAGAAGAAGCACGGACAGAAGGACAGCAGCCATCTAGTCTCTGAGGGGAACCGTCAAAGAACTGAATGGCTAGGGACACCTGGCCTGGACTCACCTCACAGCATCCAGAAGCCACCCCGAGCCTGAGGAGATGGGCGCCAGGAGGGAGAGTGAGTAATCGAAACACAAACCCACCCGTGTCAGTCCCTGAGCTGCACAGCACCAAAAACCAAGAACTAACTAACTAACCGAGTAGACGGTGAACCAGTCTACTTCTAATCACATCCTGGGATATTTTAAATGCCCTGTCCTAAAAACAAAAACCACCCAGCATCATTTTAACAATTAAATCACACGGTATCTCTGCTCAAATGGAATCTGAAAACTAAAAAAGATTTTTACCCCAGAAGGTTTGTGCCCAGTATTTCAAATCTTAAAGGTCCCAGAATGTCCTTCATAAGCACACGACCTTGAGTCCCCCTGTTACCTCTTTATTAGCTTTAAATGTGTCTTTCTTGCAGGCGGCAGTAGTCCTCCACTCGAAGTAATGCACACAGTCTGTTGCAGTTACAAATTCAGGAGTTCCCTATTTTTAAAAAAAAGTAAAAATAAGTTACCATACTGCATATTGTAAGGGTTTTTTTTTCTCCCCTTAAAGTTAGAAACAGTAAAGGCTAATGAAAATTTTAAAAGCAGCGAGAAGGGGGAGGAAGGAGGACACAACTGTTTTAGTTAATCAAGGTCACCGAGAAGTTCCCAAACCCAGAAATTATGAGACAAAAGCTTCGTGAAATCATGTTGGAATTTTGGTGTAACTGGTCCAAAACTGTTCTACTGCCCCAACTATGCAAGCACAGCAAACTCATGGGATGCAGTCCTCAGAGCCCTTCCACTCTCGAACTCCAAATGTTCTCTTAACCAAATGCCAACAAAATCAAAGCCAGAAAATGTGACCTCATACTTCCTGTAAGCTGAGGACGGAGGCCCATCTGGACCCGACCGAGTTCACACACCAGCCTCGCTTTAGACACCCCCACACTCAAGGGCAGCCCCTCCGCACGGACTGTAACCAGGGTCGACTCCAAAATGGTCAACCACAGCGCTGCTGGGTGATATGTGACACCAAATTTACCTCAACACTCCCACGTGCAAATCTAGGGAGCGCTTTGCAATTCTGGTTCTCATATGATGAACACAGAATTTTTGAGGGAAATCAGTTAAAATTAAAGCAGCAGCTAGCTTATTCTGTAACAAAGACCTCCACATTTCATACCACTACAAACAGATCTTTTTCTAAGGTTTCAACATAGACAAGAGTGCATCTGACAGGCTGGTCCAAAATTAACAATGTTAAGCTCTATTTTTAAAGTTCTTCAGAGGAAACATTATGGGCCTGAAGGTGCACCGAATTCTCCAATGGTACCTGAAAGCGATCTGGCAGCCTACCTGAGTTCACTCAACCTCACTTTTCTAAATACTTGGGTTCTTACTATCAGAGAACGTTCGTAGGATCTGTATACAAACTGCTTCTCCTATAAGTTAGCAATTACTTACTGAAAGTCCCTTCCTATGTACCAGAGATTAAACCCAACAACTCACATGCAATATGCAAGAGTAAGAACAAATACCATGCTTTAAACAATGATGTCCCCTTGCAATACTAGTAACATGCAAAAAAGGTGTGATGAATGGCCATTACCTACTGGCCAAGACTTCTCCTAGATAGATGTTGCTCTCTCCAATTTAATGTAAATGAGGAAACAAAAACAGTTTAAAAAAAATAATAAATGCATTGCCTTAAAAACTATCAAGATAAAATGCTAGGAAAAGAAGTTTAAGAAAGAAAAAAAAAATGTATGCCTACAACATAAACACTCAACAATGTTTTGAGTTTAAACACACTAATCACCTTGAATTGTAGTTTTTACACAGGATGTAGGTCAAGTTTCACCTAAAAGTTGTAACTATGGGCTAGCGTTTGTTTATATATTGGTTCTTAATGGTGATGGTGTTTTGGTTGGTGGTTTGATGGTTCTGTTTGTGTTTTTAATTTTGCTCACTTACTCTTCCCAGAAAAACCCTATAGTAAGAATGCCTAACGGGGAAACATTTTTAACAAAAGGAACATTATAAAGTGACTTTGTGTGGACTCACCAAGGTTTTCCCACATAAGAAGGTAATGCTACTCTGGATTTTGTGATCTGGTTTTTGCTTACAGCTCTCTGTTGTGTTGAATTCCAGAAGAGATCTGGTTACAGTTTTTGAAGAAGAATCACCTATTTGGAAAGGAAAGAGCATGAACAAGCTATAAAACATTCATAACTATAAAGCCATTTCCAAGCATAAGCAAATTAAAAGTGGTACTATAATTCATCTGAAGGCTCATAAACTTACAAACTGTCCCTTCTCCAGAATCCTCCATCTGAGGAATGGCATCTCCATCCACCCAGCTGCTGTTCAAGCCCCAAACACATTACATTTGAATCTTTTCTTTCTCTCATCTACCACATTCAGTAAATCAGAAAGTTCTAATGGTTTTACCTCCATCTCTCCATCCACATCTTACCTCCATCCACATCTCACCTCTTACCTCATCTTTACCTCTTACCACATCTCACCTCTTACCACATCTTTACCTCTTACCTCCATCCACATCTCACCACCCCTACTACTGCTGGTACTAAAACCACTATCATCTCTCACCTACACTCTGGCAATAGCATAGCATTGGTCCCCTTGCCTCCACTCTTGTCCCTCACCACCATCCCCCTTTTCCCCATCTACCTCAACCAATGTGATCTTTGAAAACATAAATTAGAATATATAACTCAACAGCTTAAGTTCTTCAATAATTTCCCATCATACATGCTATAAAATCAAAATTCTTTAGAATGGCCCACAAGTGGGGTGATTGCATTTCAGTGTGCCTGGTATGTCACTGTAATAATCCAGAATAAAATGTCTATACCATACCAATATGGTGATAGTTGGTATAGGAACAGATAAACTGACAAGCAGATTAGATATGTATGAATCAAACCTTGATATATGACAGAATAACAGATTAATGGGCAAAGAAGAGACTATTCAACAAAGGGAACTGAAAACAAAATGACAATCCATATGGGAAAAAAGATAAAAATTGGATCCCTATCTACCACGTATATGAAAATCAACTCTAAAATAATTAAAGACATAAACATCCAACTTTAGAACTCTTAGTAGAAAATATAGTTATCTTTTAGATCTTAATATATACAAATATTTAAGACTCAAAAGCATTAACTCCAAAATATTAATATATTTGACTTCTTAAATTTAGAAGTTTACATTCATCAAAAAATAGCTTAAGGAAAACAAACTAGTTATAAACTGGGAGATACACAGAACTGGCAAAGAACTGGCATCAAGAATATACATACTCACACACAACAAAAGAATAAAAAACTTTTTTTCTATAATCCTAGAAAGTGAAACAAAATAGCTTCTAACTGCAAGAACACACAAAGTGAAGAGGTAAGGGAAAACCTACACCTAGTCATGTCTTGGTGAATTTTAATATCAAAGGCAAAGAGAAAATTCTAAGGCTTCTAAGAGATAAAATAGGTCACATGCAATAGACAACCCAATATAAAATGGATAAGATCAATCAAAGGGAAGAAAAATATGTCAGTAAATATAGGAAGAGATAGATGTTCAACACTACTGGTAATCAAGGAATTGCACACTGAAACCACATGGCATACCAATTACAACCATTCCACTGACAAAAGTTAAATACCAAATGTTGGAGGAGAAATGGTAAAGCTCTCCTTTGTTACTTCAGCATGGCATTAGGTCCTAAAATTGAACATTCATGTACCCCATGAACTACATATTCAACACTTAGGTATCTACACAAAAGAAAACCAGGCACATATATAGCAGGAAACACATGAAACATGAGCAAAAACCCGGAAACAATCCGAATGCCCATCAGTAGAATAGTGGATAACTTACCTTTGGGAGAGCGACACAATATTATGTAAGAGTTTGCTGGAACGAGCCACAGTGGAAAATAACAAAATGGCCAATCTTTAGCAACATAATATTTCTGTTAACACTTTAAGCCCCAGAAAATTACACATAGCATAATATGCACTTTCTATAAAGATAAAAATCTCTCTCTCTCTCACACATGCACACGCACGCACACCGACTTTTGAGAAAGAGACAGAGACAAAGGGAAGAAAATTTTAAATATAAGCTAATTATTACTCCTACTGAAGGGAGACAGGAAGATGGAGAAAACACATAGATAGTGGTTATTCTCGGGTTACTAGATTTTGTTAAGGATGGGGCTCATCACATCCAAAACAGCCAATTAAATAACAGAAAAAGGGCACCTGGGGGGCTCAGTTGGTTAAGTGACTATCTTCGGCTCAGGTCATGATCCTGGAGTCCCAAGATCAAGTCCCGCATCCGGCTCCCTGCTCAGCGGGGAGCCTGCTTCTCCCTCTGACCCTCCTCCCTCTCGTGCGCGCGCGCTCTCTCTCTCTCTCTCTCACTCCCTAATGAAAAAAAAAATCTTAAAAGAAAAAAGGAACAGAAAAAGGTTAGTCCACGGATTAGTTATGACTGTGTATCGTGACCTCAGGGTTACAACTGGTCCAATTCGATACAAACACCTGAGATCTTCTTTGAAAAAAAGAAATGAAGGAGGAAGAAGAGGGGGAGGGTGAAAATTAAGATGCCAGTGGAGACGGGGTAATGGGTTTCAGAGCTGCCCCCACAGCACCAGGCTCACAGTCCATTGGTTCTTTCTCCTGACTGCCCGCCTGCCTTTGTGCAAAGGTCTGCCTGGATCGCGCTCTCTCCCTAAAACTCCCGCGATCTGTCCGAAAATCTTTTTTCTCGGCTGAGAGCACAGAAGCCCTGCAGCCTCCGGGACCGAGGACAGCGCCCGGTGGACAGCACCGGTGGACAGCACCCGTAGCCCCGCCCACGGTAGGCGTGTCTAGCGCTGGGAAACGGGGCGGGGCTTCGACGCGCCCCTGCAGCGCTGCGCTCCAGGAGACACGGAGGGCGGGAGAGGACGGCAGGAAGCGGCACTTGCTGCGGCCAGAAGGGGGCGCTCACAGGCCGCGGCCCCCCCACCTTGAAGACCCTCCCCCACGCCTCCCGTCCCCCCCCCGGACAGCGGCCCCTTCCGGCCCTGTGCCCAGAGCTCCTGGGGGCTCCTCATAACAGCTAGGCCCGCCCTGAAAAGGAAACGCGGAGGGCCCTGGCCTCGGGCTGGGAGGGATCCAGCCAACCTTTGCCGCCGCGGCACGGGGCACCGGCATCCCTAAGCGCCAGGCCCCCATCAGCATCGCACCCGCCTGTTCACCTCGCCTTCTTCCTCTGCCCGCTCCGCCCGGTGGCCGGGACCGGCTGCCAACCGGGGCACTCGGGGAGAGGCCGCAGCGAACCGCGGCAGACAACCGCGGCAACCGGCCAGCCTGGCCGTCCTCCCCGGACGAGAGCCGGGTGAGGACTGTGGGGCCGCGGCCAGCACGCCAGGCCCACGGCCAGCTCCCGAGGACGGCGCCAAATGGGCTGGGCCGCGCTCGCCGGGCCCGCCAGACCGCGCCGGGTCCTCCAGACCGCGCGCCGGGCCCGCCAGACCACGCTCTCCAGGCCGGGTCCGCCAGACCAGACCGCACTGGCCGGGCCCCACCAGACCAGACCGCGCAGGGTCCTCCAGGCGCTCTCAGGGTCCCCAGACCAGGCTGCGTCCGACCGCCAGACCCACCGGCCGGGCTGCGCCAGTGCCACCCCAGGCGCAGGTCCTAGGCCGCCTCTCAGGCCGGTCAGCCCAGACCGCGCGGTCCGCCGCGACCGCGGCCCCGCCGAACCCGGCGCACTGGGTCCTCCAGACCGCGCGCTGGGCCCGCCGGACCGCGCCAGGCCCGCCAGACCGCGCGCGCCAGGTCCTCCAGACCGCGCTCTCCAAGCCAGGTCCGCCAGACCAGGCCGCGCTCGCTGGGCCCGCCAGACCAGGCCGCGCTCGCCGGGCCCGCCAGATCGCGCCGGGTCCTCCGGACCGCGCCGGGCCGCACGCGCCAGGTCCTCCAGACCACGGTCTCCAGGCCGGGTCCTCCAAACCAGGCCACGCGCGCCAGGCCCACCAGACGGCGCTCTCCAGGCCGGGTCCGCCAGACCAGGCCGCGCTCTCCAGGCCAGGCCGCGCCGGGTCCTACAGACCCTGCGTACCAGGCCCGCCAGGCCACGCTCACCAGGGCCCGCCAGACCGCGCCCGGTCACCCAGCGCTCTCCGACCAGTCCGCTAGACAAACCAGGCTCGCGGGCCGGGGACCGAACCGCTGGCGAGGCCCCACCAGACTAGACCGCGCCGGGTCCTCCAGGCCGCGCTCTCCAGGCCGGGTCCTCCAGACCAGGCTGCGCGCGCCAGGCCCGCCAGACCGCGGTCTCCAGGCCGGGCCCGCCAGACCAGGCCGCGCTCGCCTGGGCCCGCCAGACCAAACCGCGCTTGCCGGGCCCGCCAGGCCGTGTGTCCAGACCTCGGTCCCAAGGCCAGGATCCCCAGACTCGCCGTCAGCACGCACGCTGGCCCGCCAGACAGCGCTCTCCAGGCCGGGCCCTCCAGGCCGCGCTCGCCCGGGCCCGCCAGACCAGGCCGCACTCACCCGGACCCGCCAGACCAGGCCACGCTCTACCGGCCAGGCCGCGCCCGGTCCTCTCGACCCTGCGCGCCAGGGGGCCCGCCAGGCCACGCTCGCCCGTACCCGCCAGACCAGGCCACGCTCTACAGGCCAGGCCGCGCCGGGTCCTGCAGACCCTGCGCGCCAGGCCCACCAGGCCGCACTCGCCCGTACCCGCCAGACCAGGCCACGCTCTACAGGCCAGGCCGCGCCGGGTCCTGCAGACCCTGCGCGCCAGGCCGCGCTCACCCGAGCCCGCCAGACCAGGCCGCGCTCCAGGCCTACCAGGCCTCGCCTGCAACCCTCGGCGTCCCCGGCCGAGCCCAGCCGAGCTCGCAACTCGGCCTCGCTAAGGCTGCAAGCCCTGGCAATCCCGACTTCGCAGGCGGCCTCAGGGCCCACCGCGCGGCCACCAGGCCTCCCCAACACATCGCTCAGAGCCTGTCAGACAGGCAGACAACCCTCCCCGTGCTAGTCACCAATGTGCTCCGGCAAGGTTTCCCTCATTACCCACTTTCCTTCCCTTCTTTATTGTGTCGTGTCCTTCAACGTGTACTATTCACATGTTCTTTCACCAAATGAAGAAAAGAATCCTCTCTACCCAATTTTTCCCTCCAGCTGCTGCCTCCTTTTTCTGCTCCTCTTTATATTAACACTCTTTAAGAGAGATTTCTATTCTTGCTACCACCAATTACCCACCCTGCTCAGATACTCCCCCTTGTCCCCTGCGCTGGCTGCTCCCTGAGCCACCTGACTCACTCCTTCAGCTCCAAGTCTTTGCTTTATTAAATGTCACTTTCTCAGCGATACTTACCCCCATTAAATATTCTCGAACACACACTCCTGAGACCTCCAGCACTCCTGACTCTCCCTTTTCGTTTTTACAGCACTCATCACGTTCTAGCGCACTACCTAGCGGCTGTGTGTTTGTCTATCCCCCACTTCACTGTTAGTATGTAAGCTCCACAAGAAAAGGGATTTTTGTCTGTTTTAGTGACTGATTCATCACGTATTTGTTATAAATAAATAAATGAATATTAAGTGTTGGCTGTTTCAAAATATAATTTATACATATATCTTTTAAGCTGTGACTTAACCAAGTAAAGCAGAATAAAATATACTACAATTTACTGAACCATTCCCATACAGTGAGGCTGTACCAGCATATTTGCCACAGTTACCAATGCTACCAAACCAAAACAAAAACCCAAAACAAACATCTTGTACCAAAATCTATATACAGTGCCAACTCCTCTACTGGTAGGGTTTACAAAAGTAGGTTATGGGAATATAGGTCTTAAAATTTAACAGCTATTGCCAGACTATCAGGAGATACCATAAGACAAAAACATGAGTTATATCTAAAACTCAACCAGATTATCATCTTAAATATCCAAAAGAATTATATGGTTTTAAGAAAAGGAAAGAATACAGGGTTTAAGAGGAAGAGATTTTCACATCTTAAGAGTCAGAGATGCAAAATTCAATCCAGCAATCAACCTGGACGGCTGTTCTAGATTTCTCTGAGTGCACACAAGAATTGAACAATACAAATGTCATCTGAAGTCAGGGGCCAACCTCCTCAGAGTAAATGAAGGCACCTGATGCAGCAACTACAATGGGATTCCCTGTGTCCTACTCAGGTCACCAACAAGAAGCCAGTCAGAATCCCAGGCTCTGGCGGTAAGTAACCACAGGTTACCTCAGTTCTGTGGGTTGGTAACAGGCTTCCTGAAGCAGAATCTATAGCTTTTAACCCTCAGAAAGATGAATTAAATTAAGACCAAAGAATTAACATTTGGGACAGCACGAGGAATGTGAACATACCCGGTGTTTTTACATACTGGCCATGTTCAACGTTGTAACTCCAATCAGTCCACAGGTTATGACGGAGCAACTGACTGAGACGTGTGAACAGTAGGACATCTAAGAGAATTTCAGGCTTACTACATTTACAAATTTAAACTACTGAATTTATAATTATTAGTGCTTAGGTTCTAATTGTCAGATCAAACATAGGAAGTATTTTAAAAGGAAATCAAATAGGTAAAACGCAAAAATCATTTTAAACGGTGGCCAAGATGGTTCAACTAGGTTGCAAACGTTGTTCACGGGTCCCCTAAAAATGACTGCTAAACTCTGCCAGATTTATACACGGAACAATATTATTTGCCTAAGGAAGAATTAATATATGATTTTTTTAATCAAAAATAATGTATTGTTTAAACCAAAGTTGGGGGTCTTAATATTCATTTCTAAGTACAAAAGCAGCCTTTATGGGCACCATAAAATGCACATCAACAATTATCTTCCCAAGAGTCACAGACGACCATCTTCCCCGTAGCAATACAGGCATGTGCCCGTTTCTAGGCTCCTTGCCAATGCTCTATGATTCAACCATTTAAACTTCTGCCAATTTGATAGAAGAAAAATGAGATTTCATTATTGCTTTGATTTGCGTTTACACCTGGCTTACTAATGAAGCTGTACTGACCATTTGGGATTTCTTCTTTTGCGAACGGCCTGTCTTCAAGACTTTGCCATTTTTCCTCGGGTTGCCTGTCTTTCTTATCATTTATTAAGAGACGCTCCTACCTCCCCTACATCACATTTCTATTTTGCTAGGTTTCTTCCCAATGTTCTATTGTCATTTTACTCTTAATTTTAACTGATCTGAAACTTCTGTTATAGGATATGAAGGAGGGGTCTAAAGCTGTTTCCTAATGCATAAATAGCTAAATTACACTCCAACTTTTGGTTATACTTAAGTTCTCTCTTTTTTTTTTTATTTTTTTTTTATCTACTGCTACACTAGCTCTTCTGGTCCTCCGATCTACTGGGAGCTCCAGTTTTTGTGGGCTTTCAAAATTCACATTTTTTCCTTTCTAGCAAGTTCATAAGAAGTTAGTTTCTCAGTTGTCTTCTCACAGCCAGGAGTTTGGATTTCCCATCAGGGTTCCCATTTTAGCTCTGCAACTGTCCAATGTGACCCTATGACTCACAAAGCAACACGGCCCAGAATAAGTACCCAAGCTCCGGAATCCACCTGTCAACATTCAAATCCATAATCATGCAACCTCTGACAAGCTCCTGTATCCATTTTGTGCTTCAGTTTCTCCATTTATAAAAATAAGGGAAAATGAAGTCACCTACTTCAAAAAGTTGTTGAATGAACTAAATAAGATATTTTAATTAAATAACATAACGCCTGGCACATAAATGCACAACAAATTTAGTTATTATTTAGGTATGAAACCAAATTTATAATAACAAATTCCATTATTTCTATTATGTAACACAAACTGGCAAAATCAGATCTGATTCAAGATTATCTCTGTGCTACTATAAGGTCATTCGCATTCATTCAAACTAGTTTGCTTTCGTGAGTTGAAGAACAGGGCAACGCAGAAAGTACCCATCATCTAACACACCATTCTCTCCCTTTGGGAGTGTGGAGCTCTGGGAAAAGTCTGTGTCATGTGTGTCTGGGAGTAAAATGAGACTGGAAACTGCTAGTTGACATCACAGTCAACCTGTACATTAGCTTCTAAATCAGCTAGTTACCTTCCGGCCTCTTCCCTTTAACCAACCTCTCCTATTCCACTGCGCCCAGCTTTCTAAAAACACATTTCACCAGATCTCCTCCCCCATTACTGTCACAAAGAATCTATAATGGATCCACTACCCACATCTCAGAAAAAAATCAACTCCCCTGCCTGGCTTTCAAAGCCAGCCCAACTTGGTCATTCTCAAATTTTGTTCAGCCACGCCAACTTCACAAATCATCCTCCTAGCGACACTCACTTGTCTGCATCCGGTATCCATCTATTACACTGTACTTTCCCATCAGCCAGAAATACCGTAGTCAAATATTATAATAAAGTCAAGAGGACGACTCCCTTTTCTCTTTCTGAAAACCTGAATAACAGTGACCAACAGGCCCACCTGTGGCCTCCCTGCACAAATCATGGAAAGAGAACAGCAGGAAGTTGGCCACCTCATTGGCACGTTTTTAAGCAGATCACAAAATAAAATTTGTCCAACCCAAGAGTTCAGAACCTGGTGCTTTCTCAGATCTCTGTCCCGAGCCTCAGCTCCCTCCTACTGGTGTTTCTAGTCTAGACAGTGCCCTTGTTGGGAGAGAGAGGAACCAACAGAAGTTGCCTCCACCAGCAGGCCACATAGACCTCACCCTTATCATTCCAAACATCACTTTCTAAAAGCCTTTTTAGCTGTGTTTAGGAATTTTCATTCAAAATGACAGAGCTACCACAGCAAGGCGACCCTCCCAAACTCCGAAAACTTGCCCGGTAGCCTCTCCCAGCTACCACACTGTCCCCAGTCACACAGTCTTTGCTTCATGACTGTCCTTCACCATCACATCTCACCGTTCAAACTGCCTGGTCCAAGGTCACCATGAACATTCATGCCACCAAACCCAGGGAAACACGTGCTGCTTTTAGGTCTGCCTTCCGCCTCTCCCTTTAAGCATCTCCCCCTTTCCTGCTCCATGTGACTCGGCAGGGCTGCCACTGTGGGCCAACTTGAACCCATCATCCTCACCAGAAGAAAGGGATCCTAACCCAAAAGGAGGGCATTTGGGGAAATGAAATGAGCCCTAAAAAAGGAAAGTTTGCACTTTTTTCTCCTGGACTGGCAGTCCTTAGGACTATTAAATTTTTACTGGTCATTTTACCAATGACCACCTTTGAGCACACATAAATACAGATTCAAAGAAACACAGAAGAAAGCAGAAACATAGAAGGGGGCAAAGGGGTTGGGCACTAGAAGAAATTAGTGTGAAGCAGGGAGAAAAGTAAAGACAGGGTTTAAGAAAAACATGAGAAGGCAGAGCTAGCTATCTAGGGAACAGCCTTCCATATCAATAAATACAAATGTGCATAACTCTTCATGATTGCTCATGATTATTATTCCACTAGACGGAAGTAACCTAATTTGATCTCATGTTGGACACACGTAAACTGTTACTTTAAACCACAATAAAACAGAAAATGTGTATTACATATTACAAGCATGCATAAGCATATGTGTAGATAGCTATAGGCATTTTTGCAAAACTGGGATCCTGTACATGCAGTAACTTAAGGGTAGTTCTACTTACCCACGGAATGATAGCTGCTTGCCTTCAAGTCGTACATACAAACAGCACTGGATGGCCCACACTGGGCAATATCCACATTTCCACAGATGCTGATCTTATAACGCATGTTATTTTTGGTATCGACAGCTTCCCATGTATAACTAGAAAAGAAGAAAAACAATTTGTCACTGTCACTGATCTGCCAATAATTAAACTTCTCCCTAGTTTCACATGCAAGCCACATTTACTTAAGACTACCACAACCTAGAAGACATACTTTCATTAGCCAAAAATACTAAAGTCAAACTATGTTAAGTTGAATAGAAGCCAGGGCAGAAACCACTAAATACCACCTCACTCTGGTTCAATCCGCCCTGAAGCTGCCACAAGACTGACCATCATCAAAATATTTAAAAATTCTACAATTTAAGAATATCAACTCTCAGAAGTAACTGCTCAAGAATCATGGTGAATGTAAGATAGTAACCTTCCAATCACACTGGAATGCTAAAAAGCCAAAGGGACTGTTTGTAACTTTATGTTATACAAAAACTAGTTATAGCATGAAAGACAATTTTCTTCTGCTTTTACCTTTTACAGCTACAGTTCAGATCCAAACTGACAAGATGAAGTTGTGCAATGAATCGACTATCTGACCCAAAATCAGACAAAATTTACTTTAGCTTGATCCACTCCATCAAGCATTTAACTCACTCTCCGTTCAAGCCTCTGGGCAAAGTAAATACTGAGATAATTGTTCAGGAGTCAATCTGCATACTTGGGACAAAATAATGGTTTGTCAGTTCTGTCAAAACAATTATTCTCAATACTCCACTCTTCCTGGGGAGAATGTTTTGTCCATTTTGTAAAATAGGGGTCATTTCCTCAGCAAGGCTAAAGACAGGAAATGAGGAAAGTAACTAAAAAGCTCCTTGCAAAATGCAAAGATACTGGATTAATTCAAATGCACTGCTGAAGAGAAGTTACATATGAACTGCTTAGCTTCAGCCTACTCAGGAGTTGGGGGGGGGGGAGGTTGCTAAGCCCTGAGACCACTCAAGTGTAGGAGTGTATCTCTCCAAAACAGTACCACCTTGATGGTAGAAAGCGCTGGCTCACAGAAGCAGCAGTGCTCTTCCCAGAGCCCCCCTTCCCCTGGGCCGTGGGACAAAGACACGCACAAAACACTAGGCAACATGGCTCTCCCTGCCTCAAGGCAGCCCTCCCCTCCCCCCATAGCCCTGTCCAGTAAGGGAGGAGCTCCAAAAGTGGGGTTGTTGCCAGGCAAGGAGCCAAGCACTCTCCTGAACCTAGGGCTGGGGACTGATCAAATTTACCTGCCAAGAAGCGAAGGGACATAAGTACACGGAAGCACTCAGGTGGGGTGGCAGAATGCTCCCCTAGTTCTGAGAGCCATGGCTGGAAACCTGAAAAACAGGCTGGTGTGCTCCAACAGTGCTGGCCTGGAGGTAAAGCCAGGCTCAAGCAGTTACCACTGAAAGATGCTTCTTTTTTCAAGTATAGTTGATACACAATGTTACCTTAGTTTCAAGTGTGCAACACGGTGATTCAGTATCTCTAGTCCTTATGCTGCGTTCACCACAAGTGTAGCTACCATCAGCCACCCGACAAGCCTATGACAATATCGCTGACCACATGCCCTATGCTGTGCCTTTTAGCCCCGGGAACTGGAAGCCTGTACCTCCTGCTCCCCTTCACCCACTTCGCCCATCCCCCTACCCTTCTTCCCTCTGTAACCACCCATTTTGAACTCAGCTTCTTTATCAGTAACCCCTTAGAGTTATCTCCTAAAGGCAGGAAGGCTAAAGGCAAAAGAAAATAACTCAAGTACTACCAGGCATGAGAAAATCATCAATAAAGGCCTGTTTCCTTTGACCTTCACTAACCTTTATTCATTTGCTTCACAAATATTTAAGGACTTCCTGCGGAGGCACTCAGGGGTGCAGCAATGATCAAAGCAGACCAGAAAAATCCCTGCCCCGCTGGAGTAGTACTGGGGGGGGGGGGGGAACAGAAAATAAACAGGTAAACAAATTCACATACTCGTATGCTGCCTGCTCTAGCAAAAACAAATCACGCGTGCTGGGAAATGAACAAGGGCCTACTTTAGACTTGAAAGTCTTCTGAGATAGTTATTTGTCCTGGGACTCGAACAACAAAAAGAAGCAAGTCAGGGGAAGATATGGAGGGAAGAATATAACAGCGGATGGACTAGCCACTGCTAGGCCCTGCGGATGGAATGAACTTAGCACCCTTTTGGAAGAAGGCAGTGTGGCTGTAGCAAGTTGGGGGAGGAGAGCAGCAGTGGGGGAGGCCCAGGCTGTTTTTCTGGGATATTAGACATCGAATCTAAAGCCTTAATAGTGACGTCATGAAAGTGTTTCACAATCTAAATATATGAGAGAGGTATATAAAGGTATCATTTTAGAATGAATCAACTGCTAGGAATCAACTCTAAAGAAATCCACACAGTACCTAAAATGCTATACTTTTCTTAAAAACAGAAATCCACTGTTGATTTTGCAGAGGTGAGATTTAAACAAGGTAGTTGTAAAGAGTGTGTGTTTAGGGAGCAGAAAAGAGATGAAAAAAGATGAAAATGGGGAATATTGCCTTGATTATCTGGAAATCAGTGTACCTAGAAAGAAAAATGTTGCTCTATTCAATTTTATTTCTTTCCTCCATTTGCATTTCATAATTGCTTTGTCAAGACTTATCAAAACGATAAGTGGTTATGGGAGTGAGGAGTGAGAAGGATCCTATGAAAGTATCCGAGTGCTGGCTTTTTTTCTGGGGGTTGATAGAACCACTTACTACACTGCAGCCCCTCCAGGCTGGCACCCTCAACGCCACTCACAATCCCAACTTCAAACACCTGGGTGTAGAGTCCTTCATCACATCACTTAAAAATGAAGGAACGACCACAGCGTGTTTCTAATCTATACTACACCACACCTCTGGAAGAAAATATTTGCAAGCCATGTAGAAATGCAGTCTACAAACACACACACACACACACACACACACACACACACACTCTCTCTCTTTCTCTCTCTCTCTCACAACAGTGCATGGGTGCGTGTTTTAAATGTGTCTACTATACCAAGATCTCTTGCAGCAAGATAGATATGAGAGCCCAGTGGGCATTTCCTTGAATCTCTAGCACTCAAACCAGTATAAAGTCTTCCAGGTCACTTCGGCTCTACACTATCCCCCACTCCCTCCAAGGGAAATGACGGGATACAAGGAGGTGGAAGAGGGAGAACCGCAAAGGCCCAAGGAAGCAGTTGGTCAATGGGAAACAGCACCCGGCAGCCCTGCCCACAGACCCAGGCTTGCGAAACCTGGCCAACATCCCCAGAGGAGGCAGCCCAGTCCCAGTAGAACTGCTCTTCTGGAGGCACCATCTGTGTGAGAACTTTGGCTTTGAAAATGAGCAAAAGCAAGCAGGTCCTTGCCATTCTACCCCATTTTCCAGAGTGTAAAGCGCAGTAAGTAAGCCAATGGACCTCTCCCATTCCCAAAAAATCCAAGTTCATTTCAGTGCACACCTGACGCTTCTAGATACACGTGTAGACCCAGGAAGTCCTCTGAACCCACAGCTGGGACGCCAGCACTACTGCCACTGCCCACACCCAATGCTGGGTCTTCTTAGGTGTCCCCAGCTGCACGGCTCCTCAGGGCAGGCGTGGCCTCCCCGCGCCCAACACTGCGAAGGAAAGCTGCGGTGGGCCAGGACGGCAGCACGGTACAGCTCTCCCAGCAAAGCCACCCTTCTTCCACCATCCTGAGCACCTCGGCCCAGGAGCCAAAGATCCCGAGGCTCTGAAGATCCCTTGCCCAACGTCACACAGTTATGAAACATGCCAGGTCCAGATATCTGAGTTCCAAGGACAAGTGTTTAACCACCAACATGAACTGCCTCATTTATTTTCAATTCTTAAGTTTTTTTAACTTCCCAGAAAATAGTTTCAGTTACAACACTGCAACTGACAAAATAGTCCACAGAACTTTAGTTTAAATCTTGTCACAATAAATGCCACTAGAATGACAGATCCCGCATTGTGTAGACTCCCAGCGGGAGCGAATCCACCTGAGGCTGGCCCCTGGGGAAACGCCCTGAACCTGTGGGAGACACAGGCTGCCCCGTGCCACACTGCCCAAGAGACCGTTAACTTTCCAAACTCAAGTTCTCCTCCACGTTTGACACTTCTGCTGCTCTCTAGCCCCGTCCACTTCTGCTGCTCTTTTGCACGCTTCGAACTGCCAAGCACCAAAGGTGCCACGTTCTGCAGACTCTCTTCCCTCACCCACTGGTTTCTAAGGAAAGAGTATCACTCCCGTCAGCCCCCTTCCCACAGCTGCCCTCGCCCCCTTGGTGGATCCAAACTGGTTGAGGACTTCACTGAGAGGGACGCACATCTCTGACTCTCCTTCAAAATGAGTCCTCAGCTCAGCAGAGAGCTGCCCTTTGATACCCCAACCCAGAGCCCAACAGTGTCACCAGCGACTCGGACATATCCCACCGTCACTCCTTCAGATCTGGCAGGGAACAAGGGCAGAGGTCAGACACAAGGCCAATGACTTTAAGACATCTGATTTTAAGTGACTTCTGCTCCTGAAATATGCCCTAAACCTGGGCAATTAGTTTCACCATAAAAACTGAGCACACAGGCCAAGTCCTTCCCTTAAAGACAGCTTAAAACTGTCTGCCCCTGACTGCAAACCCCACGGCCTCCGCCGAGAGTGTCCTGGACGACCACAGTCAGTCTGAGTCTGTTCAGTGGCACAGAGGTTCCATTTTAACCTCATTTGGTTTCAATTTCATAATATCCTGAAAGGTGCTGGCAGATTACCAGTGAGAAGGCGGCACACAAGCAGCGCACTGTCAGCCAAGCCCGAGACAGGACGGCGTTTCTACCTTCCCAATACTGCTCCAGCCAACGCCACGCGCCGGACCCCGTCCCGCTCAAGAACACACCCGTCCAGCAGCAGCAACAACACGGCAAGGCCATCTGACCCACACAACTGCCCACAGTCCAGAAGGCTTAAGGAAGAAACACAGGGCCATCTGCGCTGAATGAGGTCGGTACGTCTGTCCGGAAGGAACAAAATTCAAAAGACAAAGGCGGAAAGGTACAACTGGACAAAATGTGTAAACTATTTGAGGTTGGTGTCTTCCTGGGACACCTCTCTGGTTTTCCTCTCTGTCATCACTGAATATCTGCAAAACTGCAGTATCTTGCAAAACAGAATTTGAGTTTCTTTCATTTTTAAAACATTTTAAAATATTTTTAAAACATCTAAAATAAAGTACATAAAACTCCATTATAAAATGTAGGATATGTCCAACCTCTTAAAGGAAAAAAAAAATCTTAGAAGACTGAGCTCCTTCCCCCAACACAAAACAGCCCCATGAACCCTCATGCGCTCTTTTTCACACTTTCTGCCACAAAGCCACACTCCTGAAATATACCTTAGTTCCGTCACACTCCATGCGTCTTGGGGTTATGGTAATGGTCATGAAGCTATTAAACTTTTTATTACTGGCCTACAATTAATTATTGGTTTATAAAGCAGTATAGAGGTATGATGGAATCAGTAATAAAATTAATAAGCATGTGTGAATCTATAATTTGGTTTCTTAAAAAAAAAAAGAACAAAGCTCGGTAATACATGGGCTAAAATCACACAGCACAGTAATTGGCTAGAGGAATGTTTTTCTGAATCCAGAGTGAGCAGTGAACCTAAAATTTTAGGGACAAAGTCTTTCCAACCTGAACATCAAAAAAAGATTTTCCTATTTTTGGCCTGCATCCAAGTCCTCTTGCAGAATATTCAGGAAATCGTTTGGCTCACTTCTGCCCCTTATCATTACCAGAAAGTTTCTCAGCTCGTATATCCAGCTCGCTAACCTTCAAAAATCTGGAACAGTCTCCTAGACTTAGAAAGGGGGGTTAAGGGGGGAACGCAGGGGGAAAGGAGGGCGTGGAAAGAGGCAGGATTTCCAAAATGGACATTTGCAACAGAATGTCAAGAGCTTAATGCAACCACTGTTGTCAACAACTTTCTGTGGCTGACGCTACAAGAGAAGGATCCGATTGGGCATGATAAATCTGCACCCTGGTCTCAAGGCCAGGGGACACATGAGTTTGACACAGCATGGCAAAAGCTTATATAGGAAGTACTTCACTTCCTATTCTAACAAACCCACAAAGCTGTGGATAAAGATATGGGGCCTGAACCAAAAAAAAAAAAAAAAAAAAAAAAAAAAAAAAGCAAGAAAGTGCCAGACATTAGTTTTTGGTTTTCCCGGGTGGCTACGCAGGGTCTGGGAGCAAGAAGCCAGGTGGCTAGACAGGGGTCTGCTGGAAGCAAGGCTCTAAGTCCGCACCAGGGCTGAAGGAGCCGGGGGTGGGCAAGGGGGTGGCCCAGTGAAGTTTTAAAACCAGCACGACGAGTGACTCACAGAGGTCATGTGAAACAGAGAGGGGGGTGAGCTTCACTCGGAAAGGTGCCACGGCAAGTGGAAGGCTCCAACTCCCGCCCCACCCTGACCCGCTGTGTGGGACGCGCTTCATCTCCCGATCCCCGACTTCCTCATCTGTGAAACTCGGCTGCTGCACAAAGTCACTGTGAGGAAAAGCACGACCAGGAACGTTGGAACTTTTGAGGGACTCGGAGTTAAGGCTTTCATCTGATCAACAGAAGGCTTCAGGCTGCTTAAATATGGAGTTTACCAAAAAAAAAAAAGGTACATTGGCTTAGAGCCTCCTAAAGGAATGTCACGTAACACTGGCCAGGAAGTGGAGGGGGCAGGCCCCTGTCTTGGGCCATCTCCACAGAGCTGGGAGAGCTCAAGACAGAGACTGGGGGCCGGGGGCGCCCAGGACACACACACACACACACAGAGACACGCATGCGAACACCTGCTGCCTCCTGGGATCTCTCAGGACAAGACAGCCACTTTGGGCCTACCCACGCCTGGGCCATGTAGCCACCAGCTGCCACCAGAACAGAGGCCTGACGAATCTGGAACTCCGGCAGAGGAGCAGGGGCAAGAGGACCGGACACACCCTTCCTAAGGAGGCTCCATTGCAGTGCAAGGTGTGGAATTCTTAGTGAACTGGCAATGGCCCCCCGCACAATGCAAAACTCTCAAAAAGTACCGCCTGTCCTTCCTCTGCTCCGCCTGTGGCATTTTTGCTCGGGTCAACCCTACGGTATCAGGATGCAGGCCCGTACTTCAACCCTAAACCCTCTGTGAGTTTTTAAAAATCAGAGTAAATTACCTGGATGTTCACAGACTCTGTTCCTCATAAGCATAAAGAGAAGATGGATTCCAGGCTAAACCTCCTTAATTATACGGATGCCTGAATTCAACTGCTTTTAAAGCCAACCCAGCAGCCCACGGCACAGAATTCAAGACATAATGCTCAGTCCCCTCGTAAGCTGTCACCGGTGTCCCAGAAAAACCTCCCAGCCCCAGTGCCATTCCTTCAGAGACCGAACCATCAGGCAAGTCTGCCCTCCTAGCTGCTGGGCGGTCCGCTCAGCCGCGCGACAACGACGAGGCTGCCATCCGGTGCCCAGTCTTCACCAGGCCGGTGCGGTTGACACAGGAGAGAAGTCTCTGCTCTGAAGATGCTGGGGTCAAATGTCAGGCTGGCACCTACAGCTCAGCAAAACCTAACACCAGCTGGGAACAGGAAACACACACACACACACACACAGGGCACTCTTTAGTGCCAGGCCAGGTATCACCTTCATGAATTCATTTCAAAAGAACGGCATTATCTCACCTCATCCTCAAGAGCTTTTCTGAAGAATAAGGGAAACATCTGCTGGGCAACTCTGTGCCCCGCACTTTTGCTGAATGATCTGCAAACACTGTCCCTCAACTTCACCCAACCTCTCCAGGTAGGTGCTGTCCCCACTTCAGACACAGAATGACAGCCCTCTGAGGTCCGTGACCTTGCCTTCTGTCACAAGCTGAGAAAGTGGCGAAGCCAGCACTTGAAAGAGGCCTGTCCTGCCTTAGAGCACATGTACCTCCACGACATGGCCACAGGAGAAGCGTCACCAACCGAAACGTGACCTGAAGAGAAAAGGCGGCCATTTGCTAAACTGCTACCCTCAGCAGATATCCTGCTTCTTGGTTCACTACAGAAATTAGAACAGAAACTTCCGCATTTCCATCAAATCTACCAGTCTACCTGCACCGTCCTCACACACTCCCCTCACTAAGGCCCGCCCTTCGTGGTGCCCTGGCTGCCAGAACTGTCCCCTACCTGGGGACAGCACCCGGGGTTTGTGTCCTCTCTTCTCCTTCCGTCTGTCCCTTCACCCCGGATCACCAATCTTTCTCTCTGGGCTGGATCACTCCCTTCAGCGTACCAACCTGTTGTAAGAGATCCTGCTTTTTACAACACTCCCCCTTGACCCCACACGCCAGCGCAGCACCCACCCATGACCCTGATCCCTTTACAGCAAACACAGCATAGCCATCCTATGCTCTCATGTTCCCTCAAAGCCAACTGGGCTTTCACCCGCCTCTCCACCAAAACCTGTGTCGCCATCACTGAAGACCTCTGCACGGCCAAATCCACTGGTCACTTCTCGGTCCTCGTGGTTCTCCGTGCTCCACGTTTGACACACCCAACCACTTTCTTCCTACAACTGGGCCTTCCCTGGGCTTCTAGAACACTGTGCTCTCTTGGTTCTTGTCCCATCTCCCTGGCAGCTCTTCATCAGCTTCCCCTACGGGTTCCCCGGCATCCGGCAGACCTCTAAAAACAGGGTCCCTCAGACTTGGCCTCCTCCGCTCCCTAAGTACTCACTCCAGTGCTTTCCAGCTACGCAACAGCAGCTCCCAAACTGACACTCCCAGCCCGAGGCACTGCCCTCAACCGAGAGCCAGGCACAGCTCCGGCTGCCCGCTCGACCTCACCACTCAGATGCTACAACGCATCTCAACATCAACATGGCCACACCGAGCTCCCTCTCTCCCCCAAACCTGCCCTCCCCATAGTTCTCCCCATCTCTGAAAACAGCAACTCCAATTACACAGACTAAATCAGAAAGTCCATCAGCTCCACCTTCAAAATATCCCATTTTGACCACTCTTCACCACACCACTTGCTACGACCCTGGTCCACTCTACTGTAACTTCTTACCTGGTCTATCAAAAAGTCCCAGCTTTCCCCTTTGGCCACCCCCACCCTATGTCACTCCTCTGTTCAAAATCCTCCCAGGGCTCCCACCTCCCCTGGCATAAAAGCCAGAGTCACTATAATGGCCTATGGGACCTGGCCCCCAGCTGCTTCTCCATCTTCCCTCCGGCCCTCTCCTTCTGTTCCCTCAGCCACTCCTCCTGCTCCAGCCACAACGGCCCCTCTGCCATGTCCTAGCCACATGAGCGAGCTCCCTGCCAGAGCATGTGATACGTGGTCCCCAGTATGAGACACCTCCTTCGAGGTCTCTGCTTGTACGTCATCTTACAGAAAGGCCTTGGAGGAATGCACCCTTCCTTAAAAAGGGGCCCCGCCCACAGCTCTTCCCACCCTCAGTGTCAACCAAAGGCCAACTCTACAAAGACAGAAAAGAGAACCACCGTGGCTTCTCACTTTGTCTGTGGTGAGGAACACATGTACAGCGCACGGCGGGCGAAGGAGCTCAGAGGCACAATGCGGGTGACTCAGTGGAGACGCACCCCTGTCACTTCTAGGAATCCACTTCTTCAGCACTTCCATTCTGGTGGTTTGGTTTTCTATTTCCAGACCAGGGGCAAAGAGCTGGAGTGTCAGGGGAGTTTTTTGTTTTCAGTACAAAGTATCACTGCACCAAGTGTAACTGGTTTCATAGTGCGGAACCTACAGACGGCAACAAATGAATTTTACACACAGAATCCAGCGGCGCATCTCCTCCTGAGCGGGCTCCCTGCGCACACACGCGTGTGGAATGTTGACAGCNAAAGGCGCTGATAGAAAAGAAGGCTCCTAAGCTTTCTTCCCAGGCTGCCCACAGGCAACCAGATTTCAAAGGCCACTTTGTGCTGTTCCCACAGCCCACAGTCTTTGCCTCCATACCTTAAAGCAAAACTAAGAGTCACACCTTCAAGATCTCTCTAATTTCCTCCAACTCTCCTTGCCCGCTGAGAACCATAAGGCTTGTCAGGATCTGCTCCCTCCACCCCAGGAAGCTGTCCTACGCCTTTACTGAAGGACAGTTGCCCCAGCGCATCTAAGAGCGCGGGCTAACAGAAGAATCCCACCGAAGGTCTCTAGCTGCTCTGAAGGGCAAGTTTCATGCTCACGGGACTGGAGCGACCGGCACTCCCCCCGCCCCCGCTGCCAAGGCTTCACACGGACCTGCCCCCTGCACTGGCTAACAGAGAGACGAAAATAGGCAGATGACACAGGGCTTTGGGCACCTCAAAATCCTCGCCAGCAGCTGCTGAAGTGTGGCAGCACGGGGGAGCTGAGGAAGCGCTTGCACGGCCATCCCCCCCACCCCTGGCCTGCCTTCTGGCGCCCTGTTCCACCTCCGACACACAGCCTGGAATCCAGCACCCCGCCCCCAGCCAGGGAAGCCCAGGGAGGGCAAAGAAGGGGCCCCTGCTGACCACTGACACCCATGCAGAAGTCAGCCAGGGCTTCTTAGCCCCGACAGGAGATGAACAAGGAGACTCTCTCTCTCCCTGGATGGTGGAACTGCAGCCACCCCGGGAAGGAAGACAAGCGCCAAGAAAACTGCAGGAAGGGGCCCAGGGCCGGCCTGACATATGGCATCTGGCATCCGCCCAAAGCCGACACCTCCTATCATCAAGCTCCTCCTTGTTTGAGGGAATTTGAGTTGGGCTTTCTGCAACTCACAACTGAAGGAATCCTGAAGGATGCATACCTCAGAACCACAGACTTTTGGACGCAAAATGGACCCTGAGAATCACACGGTCCAGTGGTTTCTAAACTTTTTCAAACGATGGAAACGTTACTTTCTCAAAGAGACTCTTTCGGTGGAGTGCCAATGTAGAAAACGGCTAAAGTAGCAACACTCTCTGGTTGAGGCAGAAACCCCAAGGCACTAAGAGAGAACCCAGGGGGTGCAGAGTAACAGGCTAAAAATATCACGAAGATAATGCAGCAACTAGTCTAACTTACAGACAGAAAGTAATCACCACTGCCACCACTGTTTATGAACACTAAGGACGGGACAGGCACTGAAATGCATCTGAATCCTCAAACCAACCCTAAAAATTTGACTAGTGCTCTGATTTGACACAAAAGGAAATTAAGGCCTAGGACCAGTAACTGGCCTGAGACCTAATAACTAATAAAGGGAGGAGTCCAAATTTAAACCCAGGACAGCCACTGCCCTCTCTCGTGGAGGGAACTAAGATCCAGAGAAAGGAGATTTGCCAGAGCCAACTCAGTACTCCAGCTCTCCGGTCTCCAGCTGCAGGCAGGACACACCGCACTTGGCCAACCACAATCAATTCAGGTTTATCAGCTTTCTCCTGGCAGGCACAGGCTGGGGGTGACACCTGTAAGGGCAGTAAAGTTCCGATATTCGAAGAGCAGATGCAGAGACCCATCAGCCAGAGGCCCTGCCTCGCCCATCCCCCAACCTCCCCGGAAACCATTTAGAGCCAAGTGCTTCCAGCCCTACCCTGCACAGCTGCTGCACCAGGACAGGCGACAAATGTCCAAAAGGACACTTACCGCCAAGACCACAATCAAGAATCACCAGTCACCAAAAGGGCGCCAACGCCATGAAAACGAGGACAAACTCCCAACAAAAGAAACCGGGCCCAAGGAATGAGAATTAATAGAACAATCGGAGCAGAGCTTTACAGCCTGTCTTCCTGGGAATGACGAAAGCTGTGGCACAGCCACGAAGATGGGTTCACAGGCAGCTGTGACGCTACATCAACTGGAGACCATGTTGAAAAAAAAACTTAAAAACAACAACAACAGAAAAGTTTAAGACCTCACGAGCAACAGAAGGGCTAAGCTGGGAAAGACGGGAGACAAGTATTTCTTCTGGGACTCTAAGTGGTAGCCAGATACAAAGTAGTAAAGACAAGTCAAGCGGGACAAAGAATAAGTTATAATAAAGAAAAGCTGAACAGCGCAATTACAGAAAATTTGACCCAAACAGAGAACAGTTTTTCCAAACACAGTAACACTCCCAACTTGAGCAGGTGCTAGGCCACAAGGGAAATGTCAATAAATTCCACCCCATTCACTAGCCACAATGGGGGTGGAGGGTGGAGAGCCATTCACCTAGGGGAAAACGATTCTAAAAAACTAGCGGGTTCAGGAAGTTGAAACAGTCAGAACTTCTGGGTGCTGAAAGAAACCATTTAGAATTTAAGGATAAAAAACTATGTAACAAAGCTCTGAATGGTACAGTCCTTGGAACAAAGAAACATATAGCTTTAAAATCATCTCATGTATTATGTAAAATGATGCAAAATAAAAGATCTAAGCTTTTCGACTAAGCTACTCAGAGACAGCAGAAATTAATAAAATTGAAAATACACAGTGATAGAGCTGGGAAAAAGGATAGCTAAATCTTTACTGAATATGAAGACAAAAATGCAGGAGCATCAGAACTTCTTTAAAATTTACCTGCAGATACAAAGAGTCTTTTCAAAAATTTAAGAGTAGCACACTATATATTTATACATGAATGCAAAATTAATATGACAATTGTCTAGAAAATATAGAATTCTGGTAAACTGGCTCAAGGAAAACTAGAAAATCTGACTAGACACATAAAGAAGGTAAAACTGAAACCATAAGCAAAACTCCCCCTCCACTGTACTCTACCTTCTCAAAAACACCAGGCCCAGAGAGTTTTACTGGTGAGAGCTACCAAAATTTCAGGAAAACACCCATCTTATACAAAACTGTTCCACAGCATATAAAACACTAAAAGCTACCTAGCTTTTCCCACAAAGCAAACATATTCTTGATGCTAAACTCGCCAAGAACAGCATGCCAAAGAAAATTAGAGTCCAATCTCACTTAAAAACAACTATAAGCATCCTACATAAACTGTTAGTAAACACAACTAGATATATTCCTGAAAAAATAAACTTTCAGCCTCTCCTCACATCATATATAAAAATTAACCCAAAAAATTGATCATGTGGCTAAACATAAAAGTTAAAACTATAAAACTTCTAGACAACCATAAGAGAAAATCTGTTTGACCTTTGAGTTGACCAATGGTTCTCAACTGGAGGTAATTTTGTCCACCAGGATCATTTCAAATGTCTGTTTGGTCACAACTGGGGTGGGAGAAGGGGGTTCTCTTCTGGCATCTAATGGGTGGAGGCCAGGATGCAATTTAACATCCTCCATGCACAAGACAGCCCCCACAACAGAGAATTACCCAGCCTAAATGTCAAGAGGGCTGAGGCCAAGAAACCTTAACATAAGTAAAGATTTCTTAAGCTACAGAAAGCACAACCCATTAAAAAAAAAAAAAAAAGATAAACAAGTTCATCAAAATTTAAAAGTATCTGTTGATCAAAGTACATATTAAAAAAATGAACAGGCA
The DNA here is from genome assembly GCF_017311325.1 of Ursus maritimus. Lineage (NCBI taxonomy): Eukaryota > Metazoa > Chordata > Mammalia > Carnivora > Ursidae > Ursus > Ursus maritimus. Next base: position 62,640,731 of record NW_024423675.1, on the reverse strand, counting down.
AGCCAAAGACTGGGAAAAAATATTCATAGTACACATTACACATACGTAAGAAAGAACTTGTACTCAGAACACATAAAGAGCTCTTAAAACTCATTAAGATGATCCCTCCCCAAAAGAATTGGGAGGGGATGACAAAAGACTGGTTTTAATAGACATTACTGAAGGCTGTCCAAATGGTCAATAAACACATGGAAGATGTTCAACATCATTAGGCAGTCCAATGAATACATGAAAAGATATTCAACATCATGAGTCAGGGATATGGAAATTAAGACCACACTGAGATGCCACTACAACCCCACTAGAATGGTTAAAATCAAAAAGACTGATAAGACCAAGTGTTGACAAGGACATAGAACTGAAACTCTCATATACCGCTGGTCGGAATGTAAAATGGACATCCACTTCTGAATAATTTGACAGCCCCCATAGTTACATGCTCACCATATTCAATGAACAATTCCACTCCTCCATACCTACTCAAGAAAAAAAGGAATGCACAAGTCCACACAAAATCGTGTGTGCAAATACTCAACAGCTTTATTCGTAAATAGCCAAAAACTAGTTAACATCTAGATTATTTTTAGATTAAAGAGAAAATCAAACCTAAGATGACACTATTTAAAACTAACAAAAATAACGGGAGAAGGGTGTGCATGGTTGCTGCCTCCCTAGGGAGAGCAGTCATGGCCAGCAGTCTTCTGGGATTCCAACAACGTGCCATTCCATTCGTGCTGTCTCCAATTCCAGCTCCGGCCCCTCCCGACTGTCCCTCTGCTTAAGAAATTATTGGGGAATAAATGAATCCTATGTCACCCTGTCAGGATTAAAGATGAGGAAATGCTATCAGCATAAATTCAGGCTTCTGTCCCTCAATGGTCATGAGTCAGCTATGAGGAAGGCACAAAGGACCCACAGGTATACCCAATCTCAGCTACTTCCACCTTCTCATACACCATCAATGACAAGTGGGGGCTTTGCCAAGAGAGAGAGCCCCAGGGCTGGGACAACAAAAGGGAAGGAAAAGGAGAAGGAGAAGAAGAAAAAGAATGTTACCTGCAAAGTAATGAGCTACTTTCTGCCACTAAGTCCCAGTTCCGAGACACTACACAATACAGTTTTACATGCTGAGATCAAAATAAAGATGAGAACATCAGAATTATTTTTCTCAACTCCATCTTTTAAAAAAATCCTTCTATGAAACACTGATAAAAGATATGAAATCCCTTCAGGAACTAATTTCCTGGGAATTTGTCAGGACACTGTTCTAAGAATTAATGCATGAAGATCTAATGTACCCATAATTAACAACCTTGGGCTTCTACATACACTTGTCATTGCAAGAAATGTACACACATAAATGGATGTGGTCCAGGTTTAATATGTGGCCCAAATTAAGCATATAAGCATTGTTCCTTCAGAAAAATCGCAGGGAAAAAAATCTCCTTAGAGACAGCAACTAAACCAACCTCAATTCCCAGCTGGCTTCATTATTCTCTTGTTCTTGATATAATAAAAACTTTCCAGCATTTGTACCCAAACAACTGGGGGAAAGCTTGTTCTGAATAAATTATAAAGTACTTTACTTAAATCAAGCAGCCCAATGCATTATTTTATACTAGTACCAACTGTTAAGACCTCTAAGGATGTTAACACCTAAACAAAATGGAAACTCATCTACTGCATATGACGTAAAATGGTAGTTTCCAAAGTGTAAGTCACCCAGTGATGAGTAAGGCTACTGACGAGCAGAGAGCATTTTGGTGACTTCTGGTGACTTTTGATGACTTTGCATGGCCTGGCTTCTGCCCTTCCCCCACTTGCTTTTACTGTTCCAGCCCCACTGACCTCCAGACATTCCTCACCAGCACTAACACTCCTCCTCCCTCGGGACCTCTGTCTATGCCAGACCCATAGCCAGTCACACTGGCCTCAGGAAACTCGTTCTTTCCACTAGCACACCACCTCCCAAAACAGCTGAGTGATGAAGAATCCACCAACTTCTCCAGCACAGGACTCACCTGGCACTGCAATCATCTCGAGTCTTAGGAAACATACGATAAAGTCGCTCTAAGAAGCGGCACATTAACAACTCCGTACAGCCAGATGCACTTGGGAAACCCCGCTTTTTTCGTCCCTATTTTTTAGTGCACGACCCACAGAGACCTGTTCTCTCCTCCATGTGCACAAATGTAGTTAAGGCTAAAACAGTCCTCCGCTGTTTCCTTCACCCCTCCCAATAACTAACTGCACCGGGAACCACATCCCTGCCACCTCCTTACCAGCTGGCCCTCAGCTTTGCCCTCACCTAGGGGCCTCCCCAAGTGACCTGCAGGCAGCCCTGAAGCAGACTCGACTTCCCTCCTGTTAGTTCTTAGGGACCGCAGATAAAAAGTACCCTCTTTGGTTCTAGAGAGCTGGGTATGAGAGAAGTTGCTTCCTAGGACCCAACTCTTTTATTGACAGACAATGAGAATTTAACTAGCAGGGCTCTAGTTAAAGCTGTACAGTGTCCGGGCACTCCAAAACTGCGGCATGGATGATGGGTTTCTGGTGACTGCCCTAGGCACCAAACCACAGCGAACGAGACAATTTTCAATGGAAAAATTATGTTCTGTGTTACAAACCAGCAATTTACAAATATTTGGGATGTGATCCTTGTGTCTACTGGGGATGTCTACCTGGGGTCTGCTGCCACTTGACCAAGCTACACAAACAGTAACACTTGTAAAGTGCTTTTCATCCTCCTGGGGGAGTGGGGGATCTGGGTAGGTTATTCACATTTCAGACAAACACACTCCCAGAGATAGAATAAAAAGGCAGCTTAACACATCCTGCTTTGGTAATACTAAGTAGAACTTGGGATACCGGATTTAAAAAATTATCAGCTCGAATTAAAATACATGCTGTTCTTCAAATACATGCTAGAATTAAGGAACTTTTAGCCAGCATTATCTCATGAAAGTACACAGATTTTTGACACTCTCCCCAAAAAAGTCTTAACAAGTATTTAAGCCAAGGTATTCACTTAAAACAGAAACAAACAGGAAGAATTTCATTTGGCGGAATAGCGAGTTTAAAGTCGAGATTAGAGCACAGCTCTGGAGAAGTCTCAACACAAAACCGCAGAGCACTAACAGACAGGGAAAAGAAATGGGTGCAAGCCCACCCCTGAATGGACGGGGAGATTTGCTGTCCTAAGGAAATCTGGAAGAAAAAGTAAACACGCCAACTTTAAAGATATTCTAAACTTTAAAGATATTCTAAGACTGCAGAGGACACATTTGTCACACTAACAATGCATATTACCCTAGAGCACTCTCTAGCATTTCTGAAGTTGAAGATACAAAGGCCATTTCCTACTGGACCCAGAGGCCATGTTCCACTCGAAAACAAGGTTAACAAATGCAGATTCAGATTCAAGATGCTGTGAGGACTCGAAACTAAGGGCCCCCCACCCCCGCATCAGTCACTTGTATGTTTCTGCCGTCAAAGCCAACTTTAACCTTAACTATTAAAAAATAAATTCCAATTTGCTAACAGGACCAAGACTTCAATACCACTAGCCCAGCTGAGTTCATTTCTCCGGATAGGGCTGGTCACAGCAGCCATTATTCCAAAATCTCCTCCTTTAAATGTTAGCTGCAGCCTGACCTAGCAGAAGTTGACCCCCTTCTCTGTGACCCCCTTTTCTGTGTACCATGCTCACTACTATGTAATACGTATCTTAGGGCAGCCAACTAACCTATAAACTAATGTGCAGTAAACTCTCCAGCCTGCCTTCCTCCCTCCTCCCCAAAAAGGGGAAAGAAATAAAGAACGTGGACCTTGTAAAGAATTTCTATTGTGAGCTCAGTCTTGCTCTCCTTAGGAAAGTGATTATCTGCAAGTTCTAAACTCAGGGGCAGGAATTAGACCATGTCTGTCTGATACAAAGGAAAACTAAGAATCCCAATAAACCCCACCACAAACTCAAAGTTCAGCTCAAAGCGGGCTCAACTTCATTTTGAGATGTAACTTGCTAGCGCCAGTTCACTGGTCTTTCTGAACTCTTCATCCTACTTCCTTTTTACCAAAGTTCAAAAAATAAATAAAAGCTGGATTTTCCATCATCCTCAACAGTCCACAAAAGGTTGGTCAGAAAATTCTCGTAACTGGCAGTTCCCCAGCCCTGGGACTCCTATCCTCGCTAGCGTAAGACACTAACAGCTCTCGATGGGACTAGCGATTATACAATCATGATTCCCAGAGCAAAAGGCTCCACTAGAATAATCCACCCTGGAGACAATGACATCATGTGAGCAACTAGACAGGAAGTTAGGCTCGGAGAAGTGAAGGGTAAAGTCTTGAAAGCCAATACGGGATGACCACCCTCCATTCCCTCAATCAAAAAAAAAAAAAAAGTCACCTTCTGCAGAAAAGCTACTTTAAAGAGAAAATGGAAAACCTACGTGGAGGAAATCAATCAGCAAATGAAACCAACACACACCCCCAACTCTAAGGCCATTTGTGCGGTGTCCTTCCACACTAAGGGGCCTCTCCAAAGTCCCGCTGGTGGAACTTTGAGGAAAACGTGGAGTGGGAACAAAGCAAAGCTGTAGTTCCTGCGTCCTCCAACTTTCACAGGCGCACCGCTGTGAGAGGGCAAGAGCTGGGCGGAGGGGCGCCCGCAGTGTGACACCCGGCTGGGTCGGGGCGTCCGGCTGCTCGCACACAAAGCCGCCCCAGACTTAGTGACAGCCACAAGTGGCCACGCAGCGCCCCCCCGCCCCGGGCCAGCGCCAGGAAGGCGAGTACCCCGTGCCCCCCGCCCGCGCGCGCACGACCCCTCGGTCTCTCATCCCTCGCCACCACCCGGGCAACTTTCCCTCGGGGCCGAGGGAACCCAAACCCGGACGAAAGGCGACTCGGGGAGCCCAGCCCCTCCCAGAGCGCCCCCGCCCCCCACCCAGCCCAGCTGCGTGCCCCGGGCACAGCGAGCGAAGCCTGCGCCCCGGCGGGCCACCCACCTGCACAGCTCGGGGAACTCGGAGCCCTGGGCCCGCGCGGCTCCCGGGGCCCAGACGAGCAGCAGCAGCTGCACCAGGAGCAGGGAGCGCAGCGGGCGACCAGCGGGCGCGGGCCCCAGGTGGGCGCTCCGGCCGGCGGCGGCCCCCATCGCGCCCGGCCCGGGCTGCGCGGCGAGCGCCGGGCTAGCGGCGCGCGGCTGCCGGGGGCCGCGCCCGGGACATGGTCGTGCCGCCAGGGCGGAGGCTGAGCTGGAGGCTGAGAGGCGGAGAAGAGCACGAGAGGAGCGGGAGCGGAGCAGGAGCCTGAGGGGCGCGCGGCTCGGCTGGGCTCGGCGGCGGCGGCCCCGGAACCGCGTCACGTGACCGCGCCCGGTCCCGCCCCCTCCCCCGCCCCGCTCACGTGACTCCCTTGTTCAGGTGATCCCCGCCCGCCCGGGCTCCGCCCAGGCCCGGTCACGTGAGCGCGGCACGCGCGGGGCAGGAAGCGGCGCGGCGGGGCGTGCGGCGCAGGTGCGTGGCCCAGGCCTGCGTCCCCGCGGCGGCCGTCGGCGGGGACCGACCCTGGCTTCCCTTTCTGTCTGCGCACGCTCTGGGTTGCGGTGTGGGAGCTTCCCAACTTCAAGTTACCGTACCTCAACTTCGACCTACGGCCGGGGAGGGGAAAATAAGAGGGTCAGACTTTCGTGCCGAGCCGTGAATGCCATCACAAAGCACCGTTGCTTCGGATCCTTGACGAGCGGGAACCCACTTTTCCTGCTCTGCGGAATCAGCTCGCGGAGCCCTGCACCGGGTTCCAGCGTTCACCCTGCAGAGCCTCGCACAACCTTCCCTGGGAATGCTATTTCCCAAGCCTGGGCTTCCTACATTAGGAAAGGCAGCACAGATAATGGGACCGTGGAGTGTGAAGGAGGCAAAGGTGTAACTGTGAAGTGAGTGCCACCCAACAAGGCTTTATTAATTCCTCTATTCAAATATTCTGTTGACCACACTATGTGAATGGCTCTGAGCTACGCACTGTGTGAAAGTAAAAAATCTGAAGTCTTCAACTCAAAAAATTTACGCTTAGAGCAAATAAAAAGATACAGACTATAGCGGTGACAGCTCATCTTTTCTTTAATGCTTAACTCCGTGTCAAACGCTACTAGCTACCACTTAAGCATGAATCTGGAAACCACGAGATTGGACCCTTACTATAAAAGAGGAACAAATAGAGATGTTAAGTAACTTATCCAAAGACACTTTAAGATGTGGCAAATCTGGGATTCAAAGACATACACATAATCATGACCCAATAATAGCTAACATTAATTGAGCAGGTAATTATGTGCAAAGTAGCATTCTGGTGCTTTGATTTAGCTCATTTAATTCTAACACGATCCAATAAAAAAGGTACCTTTATTGCACCTTTTTTACAGATAAGGAAACTGAGGCAAGAGAGATTAAATAACTTGCCAGTCATGCAGCTAGTAAGAAAAAGCCTGGGTTTGAGCCAACTCAGACAGTGTCAGAGTCTGGCTTAGTCACCATGCTATTGAAAGACTAATATAACACAAGAAAGGAAAGCGCTGTAGTGGCTCAGAGAGCTCAGATGTCCAACTGTGAGCATCTAGAAAGGGTTCATATTTTCCAACTCCACTGCTATAATTGATAAAGACAAAGATCTTCAAGGGATACTAAAAACAATCAGGTGAAAAATTATTACAACTGGAATATTCACTTTGCCTCAAAGTGTCACCCTCAAAGTGTATTTCCCTAATAAAGGAGAAATACATCTTTACAAGGGAAAGATCTGCTAGAACCGCCTTAATCAAGTGATTGGAATTGCTATCACCAATATTTGGAAAAACTAATATTTTCTGCATCCTAAAGTGATGCAATGAAAAATACTGCTAAAGGTAACATTTAAAAGAGAACATAATTATGATTCAGATGCAGATGTAAAATGAACATGTGTTAAAGATATTACTTAACTCATTAATTAACATAAGAACCAGTAGCATGTTACAACTGGCTCAAAGGGGAATCCAAAGAGAGAGTCCAACACATTTATAAACAGTCAGGAATGCTGAAGTTAAGTTGCCTAATAGATGAAGGATTGGTCAATATCCATAAGTCAAAAATGAATTGCATATTCAATGGACACAATTTGCATTTCTAAAAACAAGAATCATATCAACAGTATTCTACAATCTCCAAAGTTTTAAAATAGCTCATAGACAATGAAAGGCACAAAACCCCGTAGAAGGAGATACCCCAGCAGGGGGCTTAGATGGTGCCTAGCCTTCCATTGAGGTTGCTCGATATTATTTTTGGTCCATTTCAAAGTCTTCCATAATTTTCCCCCATAGTACACAATATCACGTAAGTTTAACTTAAGATGCTTAATTTGAATCTAATCAGAACAAAACAATTGAATCCAGGTTGTGGAACATTCTACAAGAAAACTGAACCAGACAATTAAAAAATGTCAATGCTCAGGGCACCTTGGTACCTCAATTGGTTGAGCATCCGATTCTCGGTTTCAGTTCAGGTCATGATCTCAGGGTGGTGGGATCCAGCCCAGAGTTAGGCTCTGTGCTCCATGTGGAGTCTGCTTGAGATTCTCCCATTCTCTCTCCCTGTCCCTCTGCCCCTCCCCCTGCTCGTGCTATAAATAAATAAATAAATAAATAAATAAATAAATAAATAAAATCTTTTTTAAAATGTTAATGCTCTGTAAGACACCTCCCTCCAAAAAAGCAGGAGTACTCTTCCAAATTGGGGTTATGAACAACACACTGAGAGCCAAATCTGGCTAGAGAGCTCTTTTCTAAATAAAGTTTTATTGGAATATAGCCATACCCATTTGTTTATGTATTGTCCATGGCTGCTCTTGCCCATAATTGCAGTGAGTATTTGCAACAGAACCCACAAAACCTATTCTACCATCTGGCCCTCTATAGAAAAAAGTTTTCAAACCCCTGTTCTGGATCAATGGTTCACAAAAGTGTGGTCCTTAGACCAGCAGCTTTGACATCACTTTCCTGCTTGTTAGAAATGCCAATTCAGGGGTGCCTGGGTGGCTCAGATGGTTAAGCATCTGCCTTTGGCTCAGGTCATGATCCCAGGGTCCTGGGATCGAGCCCCACAGTGGGCTCCCTGCTCAGCAGGGAGTCTGCTCCTCCCTTTCCCTCTGCCTGCTGCTTCCCCTGCTTGTACTCTCTCTGTGTCAAATAAATAAATAAAATCTTTAAAAAAAATGTAAATTCATAGGCCCCACCCTCACCCATTGACTCAAAATCTTCAGCGATGGGCCCCAGAAAATCGTTAATAAGCTCTCCAGCAGATTTTCATACACATGAAGGTTTGAGAACCACTGTCATGAATTAAAGGAGAATAAAGAGGCAAGACAACAAAATGCAATGCATGACCCTTAGTTGGAGACTAGACCACAAACAAGGAAGGTGTAAGGGATACTTGGGATAATTGGAAAAACTTGAATATAAATTGTATATTAGAAACTCTAAAGTCAAATGCTATAGAGCTTAACTCTCCTATATTTCATTTAAATTTTGCAGTAAGCCTTTGAGATGTTAGCTCAAGACCCCATGTGATGGGTTGAATTATGTCCCCTGAAAAGATATGTTGAAGGCCCAACCCCCATTACTCCAGAATGTGACCTTATTTAAAAATAGAATCCTTGCAGATGTAGTTAGTTGACCTTAGATCAGACTGGAGTAGGGTGGACTCAATGCAGTCTTATTAGACTGGTGTCCTTATAAGAGGTGGAGTAGAGGAGCACCTGGGTGGCTCAGCTGGTTGGGCCAGTGCCTTCAGCTCAGGTCATGATCCCGGAGTCCCAGGACCGAGTCCCACTCGGGTTCCCTGCTCAGCTGGGAGTCTGCTTCTTCCTCTGACCCTCCCCTTTCTCATGCTCTCTCTCACACACGCTCTCTCTCAAATAAATAAAATCTTAAAAAAAAAAAAAAAGAGGTGGAATAGAGACATGGAGACACACAGGGGGAGGACAGCTGTATAAGAATCGAGGAGTGAAGCATCTACAGGTGAAGGACAGCAGGAACAGGGGGCAACCCCAGAAGCTGGGAGAAAGGCAAGGAAAGAATCATCCCCTAGAGCCCTCAGAGAGAGCAGGGCCCTGCTGACACCTTGGTTTTGGACTTCTAGCCAACAGAACTATGAAACAGCACATTCCTATAGTTTTAGTTTGTGGTACTGTGTGTTAAAAACAAGACAGCAGACCCAAAATGGAATCACTTATACTAAGTTCCATGACACCAAACTGAGACTTAACTTAATTGCAATTTCAGCCTCTCCCAGAAATGGAATCTTAAACCAGTCAATCAGGAATCAGCTGGTCAACGCTAGTGAGGTAATCTGCTTGATCGACCTCTGTCATCTCCTGAAGGAAAGTGACCTCACCACAACCAATCTCCTTTTTCCTAGTGTAACTTCCTTCTAGTTAACTCCCCCTTTGCTGGTATAACTGCCCCTCCTTCCTTTTGTCTTTAGAAGTTTTCCATTTTGTGCAGCAACTCAGAGCTTCTTTCTATCCCTAGAATAGATGCTGCCCGATTCACGAATCATTGAATAAAGCCAACAATATCTCTAAAAATTTACTCAGTTGAGTTTTGCTTTTTTAAAAAATTGTCACAGCAGTCTTAGAACACAAATACACCTTGCAGCTAACAGGACCGATCTGGGCTTGGAATCCAAGTGTTCCAACCACTGCACCATCACGAAGGCTCAATCTTCTTGCACCTGACCCTTGGCCTGGCTTTGGAAACACAGGTTCAGGTGACAGACCATGGACATACGCACGCTGTTGCTGTGGGTGTCCCCACTTAGTGTCTAAAATAATAGTAGCTGCAGGGAAATGAGTGGGTGCCCTTCTGGAACACAAACCACAAGCTATCAAACTGATGCTGCTCAGATGTCTCTCTGAAACTCAGGCAGAAGCATGCAACAAAAATTCCAGAACTTTTTAGAATACCCAGGGAAGAGCAAAATTCTACTAAAAGACCCCCGAGTCACATTGTCATTTCTATTGGGTATTTCTTGATCCCTACAGTGATAAACAAAGTAATCTGTTTTCTCAGGGGAAAAAACTGAATAGTAAATAGAATTATCAAAGCAATGTTAAACTTTGGGGGGTAAGGATAATGATATCGTCATGTTGTAGGCGAGCATCCTTGTTCTTACGTGATATATGCTGAATGTAAAGTATCATGATATCAACAACTTTCAAATGGCTCCAAAAAGAAAGGATATACGTACAGAGAAAAAACAGGTGTCAGGGTGCCTGGGTGGCTCAGTCGGTCAAACATCTTTGGTTTCAGCTCACCTCAGGATCTCAGGGTTGTGCGATTGAGCCTGGTGTCGGACTCTGAGCTGGGTATGGAGCCTGCTTGAGATCCTCTCTCCCTCACCCTCTGCCACTCCCCCATCTCTCTCTCTCCAAAAAAAAAAAAAAAAAAAGCAGATGCAAAAATATTAAGAATTGCTGCATGTAGGTGAAGAGTATATCAGCGCTCTGTACTATTCTTTTGGTTTTTCTGGAAGCTTGACATTTTTCAAACGAGAGCTGGGAAAGAGATCCCATCAGGGAGGAAATTGCTTCTGAGATGAGCCTGGAAGGAAGTTGGATGCGGGGGAGGGGAGGAAATATAGAGAAAGGACACGGCAGACAGGAAAACAGCAAGAGCAAGGCACAGGTAGAAAGAGAGAAGCTGTATAATGAGCAAGGCCTGTTACTTGAGTGAAAAGCACATAAGAACAGAGAGAAACTACTCTGGCCAAAGATCATGTTAAATCCTGGTCTTATGAAATGTAATCCTTCCCTCAAGTAGTCCGTGGCATAGTAGGGAAGATCATCTGTTTTAATGTAAGTTTGGAAAAATGTTATTGGGGTTAACACCTACAAGATTTTAAATGGTCACTTAAGAAGTTTAGATTCAATTGGATATAAAGTGAGAACAATAATAGCTCACAAGAACAATACCTATTGAAGACTCACTCTGTGCCAAAAACCAATTTGTATTATATCATTTACTCTTCATAGCATACCTAGGAGATAGGTACTTTTATTATCCTCATTTAAAAGATGAGAAATTCAGGCATAAAGCAATTAAATACCTTGCCCAAGGTCATACAATTAGTAAGAGACAGAACTTCGATGTGAGTTGTATGATCTGGTACAAAAGTCCATGATTTTTTTAATCCTTTATTTTATTTTATTTTTTAATAATAATTTTTATTATGTTATGTTAGTCACCGTACAGTACATCCTTAGTTTTTGATGTAAAGTTCCATGATTCATTGTTTGCATATAACACCCAGTGCTCCATGCAATACGTGTCCTCCTTAATACCCATTACCGGCCTATCCTAATCCCCCACCCCCTCCCCTCTAAAGCCCTCAGTTTGTTTCCCAGATTCCATAGTCTCTCACGGTTCATTCCCCCTTCTGTTTAACCCCCTTCATTCTTCCCTTCTTTCTCCTACTGATCTTCCTGCTATTTCTTATGTTCCATTAATGAGTGAAACCATATAATTGTCTTTCTCTGCTTGACTTATTTCACTTAGCATAATCTCCATGATTTTAACCAGAAACTTCCTCCTCGTGAGAGATTTGGAGCCTGAGAAAGAGATGTTCACAGTTACCTCTTCAGGAAACTCCATCTGGTTGCAGGATGCACTGGAAATGGCTTCAGTAAAGATATCAAACTTAAGGTGACAAAAGAGACAGTGGAAAGCCTTTTGTCCTTCCCCAGGAACTGGTTAACACCTAGCCTAGAGTAACTCAGGGCTTGTCACTATCCAGGGCACCTAGGTTCATGAGGACTACGCAGAGGAGGGGGAACAGGGATAGAGGTGTGAGGCAGGTAGGGTTGCCGTCTTCCTGTAGGCATTCTCTTCCGTGCTGGCAAAGCCCACCTTCCACTGAAGAAGCTTAAGACCCTGCATCCTAGCCAGTCTTACAACCAGAGGGAAAGCATAAGACCCAATCCTGACAATGGAAATTGATGGGACGTCTCCTGGGACTTTCTGCAAAATGTTTTCCCTTCAATAAAAAGTGAGGCAAAGAGGCAAACAAAATAAGGGAGACAAACCACAAGAGACTCTTAACTGTAGGAAACAAATTGAGGGTTGCTGGAAGGGGTGGGGATGGGGGGATGGAGTAACTGGGTGATGGGCGTAAGGAGGGTACATGATATGATGAGCACTGGGTGTTCTATGCAACTGACGAATTACTGAATGCTACATCTGAAACTAATGATACACTATATGCTAACTAACTGCATTTAAATAAAATAAGTAAAAAAAGAAAGAAAAAAAGTGAGGGAAAGGAGAAAATTCGCCACCACCCCCCCATTTTTTGTGGATAGAGTGCTCTCTGTATAAGATACCTGTAGGTGCTTCAGCCCCTTGAAACTCTGATAGAAGATAATGGCCAACACAGTGGGAGAAAAACAGAAAACATCAGGATCTTTGATGACATTGCTGACCACTTCAAGAGAACCCTAGAACTGGCCAGTATCTGATCATTTGCTTTGTGACACAATAAATAAATTTGCTTAAGCCATGTGTGTTAGTTAATCATTTATTGTGTCTCAACTCCAAATGCACCCTCTAATATATGTTCTGTGATAAAGAATTTTTTTTTACAGTAGTTCTCCTTTAAAGAAAGAATGCTGTTAAGCTTTCTGAGTAGAAGGCGCTCTGGAGGGGCACTGTGGGAGACCAGGTTCTCTGGGCCTTTCCCACACATCCATGCCCCCCCCCACACACACACGCATGTCCCAAAGGAGGACCTATTGCAACTGCAGACCAGCTCCAGCCTGGCCAACCCAGAGAACTTCTCTACTATTCAGTGACCTGAGTCCCACTTTCTCCAATGAGATCTGAACCCCTTCCAAGCCTGTCTTTCCTTGGGTCCTCTCCCTCAGCCCTAGTATACCATATAGAGTTTCTTCATATATTAGAGTTGCTTTTTTTTGTCATAGTTAATAATTTCTATATTAAACAGCCCTGTTTCTATGTGCCTATTGGACCCAGACTGCCATACCATGGTTAGCAGGCTTTTGTATTACTTGTAGCTAAAAACATACCAATTGACCCAATGCAACACCTTAGCACCTGGTTGGCTAGGACAGACAAATAAGAAGGCATCGATGATGATGAAAGTTTCTAGATGGGAAGATTGGTGGTGTCAAGAACAGAAAGAGGGAACAGGAGAAGAGACATGAACTTGAGGAGAAAGAGGCTAAGTGTCTTTCTGTGCAAGAGTGAGTGTGAGGAACACCCAGAGAAGGATGCCCAGTAGGCAGCTGACAGTACAATGCTGAACATGGACAAGAAGCTGAAACTGGAAGAAATTATGGGGGAGACACTTGCAAAGGAGAATTGGTGATGGGAGAGATAACTGGACAACAGCAAAGTGAATGAAATCACCCAGGGAAAAAACAAAAAAGAGATTCTTGGCATATTAAAATCTATTAAAATGTAATAAATTACCCTCAAATGCGGTGACTTAAAATAACAATCATTATTTATTAATTCTCACAAGTTATTGTGGGTCAGGAATTCAGACAGACCAGTGCGGATGGCTCCTTCCTGCTCCATGACTTCTGGCCCTCATCTGGAAGATTCAAGGGTTCAGGCTGGAGTCATGTGAACACTCATTCGCCCCCATGTCTGATGGTCAGTGCTGACTGTCAACTGAGACTTGAGTTGGAATGCCTGTGTGTAGCCTCCGCATGTGACCCGAGCTCCTCCAAATATGGTGGCTGGGCTCCAACTCAAGCAGAGAGAGAGAAGAGGGAGAGAGGTGGACTCAAAGTGTAAGTCACATAATCATGTGCAATTGATCAGGGCGGTCACCAGCCCCTGTCCAGTTTTAAGGGGAGGAATCCCAGACCCCAGCTTTCAGAGGGAGAGTGTCAGTCACACCATAGGAAGAGAAAGTCAGTCACAGCTTTGTAACATAGCTTGAAATCACGCAACGTGATGCCCCCAGCTTTGTTTCTTTTTCAACATTTCCTTGGTGAATTTGGGGTCTTTTCTGGTTCCACACGAATTTTAGGATTATTTGTTCCAGCACTTTGAAAAATGGCTTTGGTATTTTAATCGGGATGGCGTTGAAGTATACATTGCTCTGGGCGGCATAGACATTTTAATAAGCTATATTACAAAGCTGTGATCACTAAGACAACATGGTACTGACACAAAAACAGACACATAGATCAATGGAACAGAATAGAGATCCCAGATATGCACACTCAACTCTATGGTCAACTAATCTTCGACAAAGCAGGAAGAAACATCCAATGGAAAAAAGTCCCTTCAATAAGTGGTGATGGGAAAATTGGACAGCTGTATACAGAAGAATGAAACTCGACCATTCTCTTACACCATACACAAAGATAAAGTCTAAATGGATGAAAGACCTCAATGTAAGACAGGAATCCATCAAAATCATAGAGGAGAACATAAGTAATAACCTCTTCAACATCGGCCACAGCAACTTCTTTCATGACACGTGTCCAAGGGCAAGAGAAACAAAAGCAAAAATGAACTTCTGGGACTTCATCAAGATAAAAAACTTCTGCACAACAAAGGAAACAGTTAACAAAACAAAGAGGCAACCCATGGAATGGGAGAAGATATTTGTAAATGACACTGCAGATAAAGGGCTGGTATCCAAGATCTATAAAGAACTTCTCAAACTCAACACCCAAAAACCAAATAACCAAGTCAAAAAATGGGCAGAAGACGTGAACAGACACTTCTCCAATGAAGACATACAAATGGCTAACAGACACATGAAAAAATGTTCAACATCATTAGCCATCAGGGAAATTCAAATCAAAACCACATTGAGATACCACCTTACGACAGTTAGAATGGCAAAAATTGATAAGGCAAAAAACAACAAATGTTGGAGTGGTTGTGGATAAAGGGAAACCCTCTTAACACTGCTGGTGGGAATGCAAGCTGGTACAGCCACTTTGGAAAACAGTGTGGAGGTTCCTCAAAAAGTCAAAAATAGAGCTACCCTATGACCCAGCAACTGCACTACTGGGTATTTACCCCAAAGATACAGATGTAGTGAAAAGAAGGGCCATATGCACCCCAATGTTCATAGTCCGCAATAGCCAAACTATGGAAGGAGCTGAGATGCCCTTCAACAGACAAATGGATAAAGAAGATGTGGTCCATATATACAATGGAATATTACTCAGCCATCAGAAAGAACGATTGCCCAACATTTGCATCAACATGGACAGAACTGGAGGGGATTATGCTAAGTGAAATAAGTCAAGCAGAGAAAGACAATTATATAGTTTCACTTATTTGTGAAACATAAGGAATAATAGCATGGAGGACATTAGGAGAAGGAGGGGAAATATGAAGGAGGGGAAAACAGAGGGGGAGATGAACCATGAGAGACTATGGACTCCGGGAAACATTCTGAGGGGTTTTTTTTGGGGGGGGGGGATGGGTTAGCCCAGTGATGGGTATTAAGGAGGGCATGTATTGCATGGAGCACTGGGTGTTATATGCAAACAATGAATCATGGAACACTACATCAAAAACTAATGATGTACTGTATGGTGACTAACATATAATAACAAAATAAAATAAAATAGAAGAGAAAGTCGAATGAGATAAATATTAAGGAGTGAACATCTTTGGAAAGGGCAATTTACCACCCTTGGGAAGCACCATACTCATGGGGAAGAGAGAATACGCCAGAAAAGGAGCAGAGGTATAGGAAGAGAACAGAGAAGATTCACAGGAGCCAAGAGGGAAGAGAAAGTTCCCATGAAGTTCCATGTTGAGAATGGCAGGAGTTCAGTTATGAGAAGCACATATGAAAATGGATGGTGGCAGCTATGTTGTGGGCAACAGCAAAAATACCACTTTCAGGTTAGTGGTTGAAAATCAAGTCCTTAGATTAGAGACATCTATTCTTTTGATTCTCCTGCTAGGAAGCAAGACAATCTCATGGAAGTGAGAAGATGGGGAAATAGTGCCCTTTTAAACAAACTGTTATCTGGCTGCTGCTCCTTTAGGTTGTAATGTTCCCTGCAAGGAGAGTTGGGAGCTTATGAATAAATAGAAACCATTAGATCTGTATTAGCAAGACTCCATATGAGGGCATTCTCTCACAAAGCTATAGCAGGAACAAGAAGACTCTTTGGACCACCACCTTTCTTCTCTCACTATCCACAAAAGACATAATCCCAAGAGAAGACAGTAAAGTTAATCCAACAAACACATATTGAATATTGATATTTCTCAATTGATAACTATAGTCAGCACTGGGGAAGCAAAGAAGGCACCGTCCCTGCCTCAGAGGACCTGCAGATTTAAGAAGAGAGACAAGTAAACAATTTCCTACTCAGAGTGATAAGTAGGAAGGTACTTGCCTGCAGGAAACCAAAGGAGACAGAGTTTCCTCTACGTCTCACTCAGCCTGGAGGAACCAGGAGCAGGCAGACCTGCACACAGGGAGAATGCCACATGCAGGTTGGAGTTCTGCTGCCATGGGCCAGGGAGCCACCAGAAGCTGGGAGAGACTCCTAGAGCCTTTGGAGGGAGCATGGCCCTGCCAATACCTTGATCTGGCACTTCTGGCCTCTAGAAACTTCAGCAGCTCCAAGTCACCCAACTCTTTGTGGTAGCTTATTGCGTGGCCAGAGGAAACTGATCTACCTGGAGAGGATAAAGAGTGTTCAGGTCAAGCACCCGCAGTGAGGACAGAGAGCAGCAAGAAGTACTCATCTGATTCGGGGGCTCCTTGTGGAGGTTAGGAGAGAGGAGTTAGGACAGGTCCCCAGTCTCTGTAGGATGACTGGGAATTTGGTAGCGCCATCCACTGAAAAAGAGGAAATCCTCCCAGAACGCAAGCTCTGTGGCTGTGTTTTGCTCAGTGTGACTCCTAGCGCCCAGAACAGTGACAGCTCATTACCTAGAACAGATAGTTACTGAATGCGTGGGGAGCCAAATGAAGTAGGGAAAAGGGGAAGGGTGTCTGTTTCATATCCGCAACACGCACATAGACATTTTCAACATTTCCCCAAGTTTTTAAAGTTCCACACAAATTCATTTTGTGTGCAGCCTTCTTTTCAGTGTTCTCTATTGTCCGGACTTTTTAGCCCTCCTATCTACCATTCCCTCCCTTTCCCTCTTCCCTTATGCTAAGGTGCAAATTTTCTAACCAAAGAAATTGGAGGCCATGGTCCCCTGAGGACAGCATCCTTACACGAGCCACAGTGCCCGGCACAGGTAAATGCTCCACGAAAGCTACCTGTTGTTGTTCTTATCCGGATAGCGAGCTTGTACTTCTCTGATAAATCCGGACAAGACTTCTCTTTTTTTCCCTTCTTTTCACTTCATTTAATTGCTTACTTGCCTCTTTCTTTGCCCTTTATTTCATGGCTAATCCTTCATTTTGACCTGCGTACCCAATCCACCACCACTCTTTTGACCTAATGTGGAAGAAACGTATATTGCTTATCTACGGCAGCTTAACGAATCATCCCCAAACTTCACAACTCCAAATAGCAATAAGGATTTATGATCTCCCACGCTTTCTGCGGATGGGCAGGGCAGTGCGGGCTCGGGTCTCTCCTCAGGTTGTCATCATCTGAAGGTCTGACTGAGGACGGTCTGCCTCCAAGATGCGCACTCGCATGGCTTGCAAGTTGGCGTGGCTGTTGGTGGGAGGCTCCAGTTCCCCTCCACGGGGCCCTTTCCCCATGGCTGCGTGAGCATCCTCCCTACACAGTAGCTGTGTCTCCCCCAGAGCAAGCAATACAGGAAACCAAGATAGAGATTGCAATACCCCCTGTGACAAAGCTTTAGAGTTGCACACCGTCACTCTGGCCATACTCTATGGGTCACACAGACCCACCCTTATATAATACGGAAGGAAACTGCAGGAAAGCCTACATGCCAGAAGGTGAAGGTGACTGAGAGCCATCTTGGAGACTGGCTACCACAGAAAGTCAGAGAGGACAGTGAAGGGCTATTGAAGGCATACTAAAGGAAAAATAGATATCATAGGTGTGTCTTTTTTATGAATACTATCTTCAGTCATTTCACTGTTTTCCCTTCATTTTAAAAGTTTCTCTGAATAAAACTCATCAAAATAACATGAGTCAACATTTCATCTATGTGAAGTTATTTTTTGAAAATCTTTAATTTTAACCCAATGGTCACTGAAAATTTTCGATCCTATTCCAGTTGTTGTTTCTGTATTTTTAAGTGGGGTATCAAGCTTATTACGATGGAGTATAAAATATCCTTTCAATTTTCTCATGCCCAAAACTATTCCTCTATTTATAGTAGCTGTGAATTCATTCATCTGTGAGAATGAATTCATCATTATAAACATATTTATTTCATCAGACCTATGTCAGTGTTGCTGTGTATAAAAGCTTGCATTGGCACACATCACAAAAAATGCAAACCTATCTGAAGAAATTCTCTCCAAGTTGCTGGTGGTGGCGAGAGCTTGGGCATATGGGTGAGGATCTAGCCTCTGCCTCTCGTTAACTCTTTGACTTCAGACAGGTCATTTAACCTCAACTCCACTTTCTTCATCTAAAAAAAGGGTCAACAAACTTTCTATTAAGGGCCAGATAGTAAATATTTTAGGTTTTGTGGACCACACAGTCTCTGTCACAACTATTCAACACTACATTTGTGGCATGAAAGGAGCTGTAAATGTGAGCAAAGGCACATGGTTGTATTCCAATAAAACTTTATTTACAAAAACAAGTGGCCAGATGTATTCCGAGGGCTATAGTCTGCCAATCCCCAATCTAGAAAGTGAACACATGCAAAAACATTATAGTTAAGTGCTCGGTATCTATTATATCCCGGCTGATGAGTCTAGGTCCATCTAAGATGTTAATCCCCTGGGCTGTATTAGTTCAGAAATGGGCATGCCCAAGCCATTCTGTGCCAGTGAGACATGAGGAGAAGATTACTGGGAGTTTCAGGGAAATCAGCATCCTTGCTCTTAGAAAAATTCTGCTTCACAAACCTAGCCTCTCCTTACCCCAATCATGGACAAGAAACTACAGGCCAAACTGTCACTAGCAGCCATCCTACCAGCCTTCAGAGAAATTGTACAGTGTGGATGGCGGACAGAAACCTTTGTCTAGACTTCTTTTCATGTGAGCTAAAGAAATTTCCATCTTCTCTTTATTAACCCTGGAGTGGATCATCTGTTATTTCAGCTAAAGTCATCCTAAGTGGAAACCTCAAAGGTACTTATGAGATCTAAATGGGACGGATATGTGTAACTGTGGCATTATTAAGTTTAAAGCTCTACTGATATGAATATTGGTAAAATTGAAATAATCACCAAGAACCCCTCCCCCCAGTCATCATTGGGTCTCAGTCACATTGACTGTATACACAAGCCTTTGGCACCCATGGTCCATTGAAAAGCCCTTCCTGTCTCTTCAATAATCAAAACCAAAAAACCCCTCAAACTATCACTTCTCCTAGATTGAGTTCCCAACCCACATAAGAAAAAACTTAGTGGAAAGAAACCAACAATAATCATTAGCTTGTCAAAGTGATGAAGTAGTGGCATCGTGACGACAACCATAGGGGCTGGTGAGGGTGCTTACAAAACAGTCTTTCCTTCTGTCTCTCTCTCTCTTTCTCCCCCTGCCCCCATCTCTCTCCCTCCCTTCATTCTCTGGAAAGTAGCAATGCAGTAACTCGAGTTTGAGGGATGTGGGACTGGAGTCAACAATCGGTCTTCTTTGACTATCCAACTTCTGTCCCTGAGTAGATTGTTACATACGAGATGTTACTAGTCCCCATAAAGAATGTTCTCTTGTATCAGGAAGGGATGACTAGGGATTTCTGGTTATTTATTAAGATAAAAAATGCTGAGTCCCTTACAGAGTGAAAACACAGTCTTATTCTCTCTCCCTCCCTCTGGAGAGCTTCAGCACAACCAGCAGTGTGTTTCTTCTATTTCTTTTTTTATCTTCCCATGATGACCCAGTTCTGTGATGATTTGAGAATTTGAAACAAAGAAATAAATAAATCCAATCTAACATTTCATAACCTGTACTGCTTGCAACTATGTCACAGGTACCGTATACCAGAGGCGGACAATAAAGAGCTGTTCTAGTTTATCCAGTACCGACGCTGTCTGCAGCACTGTACTGAGGGCTTGACAGTCATGCACCTTTACAACCACCTTGTGAGGCTTTATTACCCGCATCTCACACGTGAGGAGAGGGAGGCTCCCCAGAGGGCAAAGGAATTGCCCACGGCTGTAGAACAAGAAGTGGGGGGCCTGGAGGTGGATGCACGTCTGTGGGATTACAAAGGGGGTTTGGGGAGAACAACTCAGCTCGGAAAGCACGAAAATCGTGAGTCTGCCAGAAGCTCGTGTTATGCAGGGCTGCGGGCTGAGAGACCCCTGCGAAGATGGGCCCGCCGCACTGGCTGGCGGGGTCTGGAGACGCCAACGGGGGGCACGAGTGAGCAAAGAGGCAAGCTGCCCGGCGGGGAGCCTGGTGGGCTGGAGCTGTGCCTGATGTGCCACGGCCCTCAACTGCAAGAAGCCCTACCAGGCTCAGGTTCACACAGGACAGAGCCAGCTAACGTCTAGCTTCTGACTCCTATCCCATTGCTTTTTCCTGCTAAAAACAAAACCAAAAACACACCCCAACAAAACAAAAACCCCCAAACAAAGCAACAACAACAAAAAAACCTTCCCCTTAAGCCCAGCACAAAGCCCTCCTTTCTCCACGGTGTCTTGGTCCGACCCCTCTGGGCCCCGTGGCAGCCCCACCGGGAATGCCAAGGACGAGCCTCTCCGGCATTTGCCATATACTAATTAACTTGTGTCAGTAGTTAACTTCCCATTTTTGTGCATTCATTTTGGCAGAACTCAAAGGCAGGGGCTCTCTTTTATGATTGTGTGTGTTTGTGTGTGTGTCCACTGCTAGAAAATAAAACTCAACTGAGTAAATTTAAAGATCTAATTGGCTTTATTTAACATTCATGAATCAGGGAGCATCTCATCAAGGGAGTAGAAAGGAGCTCTGAGGAGCTGTTTAAGTAAGATGGAAGGGTTTTTATAGGCAGGAAAGGGGGTGGGACAAGGCAGTTACCGCAGATGAAAGGATCAGGCAAGGTCACCTTCCCTTAAGGAGAAGGGCAGGTGGTCTTATCAGGCAGATTACCTCCCTAATACCCACCAAGAAATTCAGATCTATTGGTTTAAAATTCCACTCCCAGGAGAAAGTGAAACTGCAATTAAGTCTTGGTTTCCCGTCCTGGGACGAGTGACTCCACCTTGGGCTTATTCTTTTTTCTTTCTTTCTTTCTTTCTTTCTTTCTTTCTTTCTTTCTTTCTTTCTTTCTTTCTTTCTTTCTTCTTTCTTTCTTTCTTTCTTTCTTTCTTTCTTTCTTCACACTACATCATAGTTTTTGTGCCCTTCCCGGGACCTAGACACCCAGCACACAGCACTCACCCGATGTCGGACGGACACAGCAACAGAGCCGGACGGGAACATGGGCCTCCATGTGCCAGCCCTTTCCCAGAGGCCCTTGAGTGCACAGTGATTATGAGATACATTGTAGTTCTGTGGGCAACCACCCGGACTTTCAAAAAGGCAGCCTGGGTTTGAAATCCTGCTCTCCTACATTTCTAGCTGGGCCATGTGGATGATTTACTTCTCCAACCTCGATTTCGTCACCTGTAAAATACAAATAATAATAAATGGCTGTAAAGTGCCTAGCACTGTCCTCAACACAGAGAGAGCCCTTGTTAAAGAGCTTCCATATGCCCCATATGCATTAAGTGCTCAATACATGGTATACGTTATCGATGCAAATTGAACACACCTTTTAGCGTCTCTAAAAGTAAGAGAGTTTTATTTGAGCTCGGGTTAGGACAGCTGCCCAGGAGACACAGGGAAGCAGGAGCTCCAGAGAATGAACAGCTTTTACAGGGTCGGGTACTTTTTACATCCTGTAAAAGCTCAAAGGAGTGTAGATTAGCATTCAGGCAGGAATCACGAGTTTTGCTGTAAAGGAATTCAGGGAGTAGGAGCATTGATTCCTATGTCAAGGACAAGATGGTTTTCCTTTACTTTTTAAAAAAGATTTTATTTATTTATTTGTCAGAGAGAGAGAGAGCACAAGCAGGAGGGAACAGCAGGCAGAGGGGGAAGCAGGCTCCCCGCTGAGCAAGGAGCCCGAGCAGAACCCTGAGATAATGACCTGAGCCGAAGGCAGATGCTTAACCCACTGAGCCACCCAGGTATCCCTAGACGGTTTTCCTTTAGACTGCTCACTCACAAAGCAGACGTACGACGCAGCCATAAATCAGGCTTTCGGCTTGAACAAAGTTTATCCACAGTCACGTTGACTTAGAAATGTAAACTGGCTTCTCTCGTCTATCAGGCCCTCAGAGAGTTTTTCTCTCATCCGTGTGCAGTGACAGGTTTTAGATATCAGTGACCAAAACACTTGTTGACTGCACATTAAAAAGTAGACTAAGAACTACTAGAAAGAAAGAAATTTTCTGTTGAAAATGACATTCAACTTTGCTGCTGACTTGCCGTAAACCCTGCCCTGGGGAACACATTTCTAATCCTGTAAAAGGGGGATCTCCTTTCCACCTTGTGCTGCACCCCTTCTTCAGGCTGTAGATTTGAAACTCAATAGCAGGGACGCGTGGGTGACTCAGTCGGTGGAGTGTCTGCCTTCAGGTCATGATCACAGGGTCCTGGGATCAAGCCCCGCGTGGGGCTCCCTGCTCAGCGGGGCGTCTGCTTCTCCTTCTCCCTCTGCTCCTGCTCCCCCTCCTCATGCTCTGTCTCTCTCTCTGATGAAGAAATAAGTAAAATCTTTAGAAAGAAAAAAAAAGAAAAAACCTCAATAGCAGTAATTGGGTGCTCCCTGTCCACAGACCCCAGCTTTTCAGTGGTGTCCGGCAGGGACGTAGGAGCTGTTCACATTTCTCTATGTCAGTGGGTCTCAAAGTGAGCCAGGGACCCTTTGCGGTGTCCGTGAGGTCAAAGCTATTTTATAAAAATAAGATGTCCTTTGCCGTTTTCACTTGCTGACACGTGTGAAGTGGTGTTTTCCAAAGGGTGCCTGCAGTGTGATGAGATGATGTCGTACCTCTCTCAGCTGATGGCAGGAGGGGTTTTGGATCTCTGCATTTTTAAAATTTCTCTGTGATAATTTTGAATATGGTAAACATCTGGGGCGCCTGGGCAGCTCAGGTTAAGCACCTGACTCCTGGTTTCGGCTCAGGTCACGATCTCAGGGTTGTGGGATGGAGCCCCCACATTGGGCTCCACACTCAGTGGGGAATCTGCTAGAGGTTCTCTCTCCCTCTCCCTCTGCCTCTTCCTGCTCCTGCTCTCTCTCTCTCTAAAATAAATAAAATAAATCTTAAAAAATTGAATATAGTAAATATCGATAGATATAATCCACATTTTAAAAAAAAGCAGTTTGGGGGCCCTCAGTAATTTTTAAGAGTGAATCCCACCCAACACCGAAAGGTTTAGGAATGCCAGATCTAGATGCTTCTGTGCTACCTTTCCAAGTGCACCAGGTAATGTCATCTCACACACATTCATTCCTCCATCATTCACTGTCTTCATCTTTGTTATAAAGCCATATGAGCAGTGGTAAGGATGCCCTTGGATTTGAGGATACATTTTTCTGATGGGTCTGTTGAAGTAAATGTTGCCAGCATTTCTGTTGAAAATTATAGTGGTGATTACAGGCCTACAGACACTCATGGAAGAGGGGATCCTCCTTTTATGTTAAGAAAACTGTCCACAGTGACAGGCTGCTGCTTGAGAACATGGTCCCTGCACACCAGCTGTTTCTAACTGTCCCGTTGCTTCTCATTTGCTTTTCCACCTTGAACACTGTGCTTTGCTTTTAAACAATTCTAATCCAGAGTTTGTAAAATGGCCCCATTGAGCAGTTCTTACAATGATTTTCTGTTTCCCAAGAGTAAGCTTTTAAGGGTTGCGGTTACAGAAGTTAGAAAAGGCTGGGTGGGGTGAACTAATTATATATGGATTATTGCTTCACGTTTTCCTGTCCCACAGACTCAATGCAGATGGTCTGTGTGATTGCCCACACAGCAGGGGCAGATCTGCCACCAAAGAGACAGGAAATCTTGGCGGGAGGCATACAACCTCCACGGGTGTGTCTCCCATTGACCTTGGCGTCCCTCCAGCAAATCTTCCCTTTTTGGTAAATGAGGGAGACAGCTTGCATGGGCTCTGCCAAGGCTAATCGGACTCTGGTTTTCCCGAGCTCTGGAACTCGCTGGCTTGAGGCTTAAGGGAGAAATTAGACACCTCTTGAGAACCAACAGCAAATGTGCACTCCCCCTTAATCACGCAGGCTTCGTTAACTATCTAATCTCTCACAAACAGGGCCTTCCTGGGGGTATCCGCTCGGGAGATGCCCATTCAGGAGACAAAACAGACCCTTTGAATGTGTTCACAAGAGACATCTGCTTTCTGTGGCTAGTTGTTGCCATTAAATCAAAATGTATATGGAATTTACGGTCCTTGGCAGAACAAGAATATAATCAAGGTTGAAAGGTTGAGAAGGTTACCGGACTGAAATAGAATTTATAAATTCCACAAATGGGTAGGACTCATTTCCAAGGGTCCTTGAGATCATAAAACAAGGTCCCTGACTTAGAAGCGCAGGGTCTACAAATGCAAAACAAATCCGCCACCCCAGACCCAGTTAGCGTCCGCTCCAGGCTCCTGACTGGCCTTTCTCTGTCCTCTGCTTGTTAGGAGGCAGCTGGCGGCGGGGTGGGGGGGGCAGGGTGTTGGATTTTAGAATGTTTAGAACACTCTAGAATCAGATTTCAAAGCCCTCGCCAGAGAATTTCCCTTTCAGCTCTCCAGCCCCATCCCCACCTGAAATTCCTTCCCTCGTGACTTGGGGCCTCTCCTCCCTGCCCTTGGGTCTGAGTCACCCACTTGAGACCAGGAACAGTTTGTAAATACTTGGCTACTAAGCCCCAGAGCCTGGTGTCTGGACCAGACATGAAGATTCAGATTCAGATTTCCAGAGCTGGTTTTTCAGCTCCCAGAGCTGGGACAAAATATGCAGGAGCTGCAGAAGCAGAGAGGAAGGGGAGGGTCCCTTGGAGGGGCATTAGGCAGCCTGGAGTCTGGAAGAGACAGAGACACCAGCCTCTGGCTGTGCTTTGCTGATGATCACCAGCCTATTGCCTGCCAACTAGCTGGTTTTAGTTGACTCATGCCTTACTCAAGACTTGCCAATTTGTTGTTCGAGGGCCCAGGACGCTCTGACATCCTTTAGAACTTCTAGAATGGAGGACAGAAGTGTTTGTGAAGGTGAGCATCCTGAGGGACTGGACCAGATGAAGGGAAATCTCACTTTTAACCAAGACAGGCTCAGAGGGAACCAGTTTTCAACCCACCAGGTAGAATATACTGACCTGTTACACTTTCCGGGACTGGGTTAACTCTGCCGTCACAGTGAAAAATACACGGAAGTACACAAGAGCCATTTCCCACCCAAAAGGCAGAGTTCAGCCTGCAGGTGAGAAGGAAATTGAGAATCATTCTGGAGATCCCTGGGAAGGGCCCAGCAACCTACTCCTGGGCCAGTACTGGAATAGGAGAGCAAGAAAGCGAGGAATCCCAGGTAAATTGAGGAATGCCTAGCTCTCGGGGCAAAGCCCTTGAGTCTGCAAACCCCAAAGACAATTCGTGTGCCCACAGAGCACCTGAATGGTTGGGTAGCAATGCCAAGGTACTCAGGCCAATGGGTTTAAAAGAAGCCTCTGAAAGGGAACAGAATGCATGACTCCAAAATATGCCATTTTGGTATGCAGATTATTTTGAGGTGAAGGCAATCAAGGCCCAGCAGACTCAAGAAAAACTTTACCTCTCCCTTATCTACCTAAAATAATTTAGATAGGATGTCCGGCTCAGAGAGAGAGCTAATACCAGAGAAAAGTTTTATCTAAATGACTTATCTGTATGCCAAGGCAAACATCTAATTACCAACATCCGCTCTTCTTATGTCCTTTGAATTACCTTCCTGCCCTCTGAAGCCCCAGGCCCTAGCCCATTCCTTAGCTCAGGATGGCATATAAGCCTCAACTGCTGGACTTGCCTTTGGGGCTCCTATTTTTATGGGGTTGCTGGACATACAAAATTAAATTAGTTTTTCTCCTTTTAAGCTGTCTTATGTCAATTTAATTATTAGGTCAGCCAAAGAACTTAAAAGGGTGGAAGGAAATTTTTTCCTCCCCTATACTTCACAAGGTGGCATTTCCTTTGGCAAGGAAATGGCCAAAATAGCTAGGGGTCTTGAAAGGACTCTCTTGATTGGGACAGAGACCCACCAACCTGGCCCAATGTAGGTGGCCTTGAAAAATAGTGTACCCGCTTGGCAACCGGCGAGAACAAGATGACCAAGGACCATGAAGCAGCTCCCACAGCAGAACAGTATGGGAGCCTCCACTGAATGCAGACACCACTTGGGGTGAAAGAGGAAGGCAGAGAGGTCAGAAAGACTCCCCAGCTAAGCTAGTCATTTCCAGAATGAAACTGTTGTAAATTAGAGACAACTGAATCATGGCAAGATGAAATTCTTCTTGAGAAGAAATGAAAAGTTGTCAGCAAAGTTGAATTTGGTTTTAGAGAAATCACAGTTCTGCACACCCATGTTTGTGGATGGAGAAATTTATGCCTTTTATGGAGTCATGGCAATCTCCTGCTAAAATACTATAATAGTTTCCCGTTGCACTTGTAAATTAATCCAGACTCTGGCCTCTGGCCTACAAGAGTATGAATCTGTTCTTCCTCTAGTTCCACCCCACCCCCTACTAAGCTTTTGTCCCACTGGTCCCCTTTGTGAACGGCACACTCGCCAAGTTCTTTCCTGACTCAAGGCTTATGTGTATAAGTTTCTTCTGCCAGGAACACTCTTTCTCACACCAGCAGAGGAAACTGGCACCTTCTCAAATTTGGTGAGGCCAGCTGCAACTGATCTAAATAGTTGTTCTCTGTACATCTTATTCTCTGTCTCAGTATGCTTCTCTTCTTTACTTCCTAGCACTTCATGCTTTAGAGTCAGTTGTTTATTTATGATCTGTTGCCCCCCCCCCCAGACTCTAAGCTCCGTGAGGGTGTGGATCTCATCTGGTGTGCTCGTGGTGATACCCTAGTCCTAGCACGCAACCTTCATATAGTAGCCACCTGCCAAATATTTGTGGGGTAAGTGGATAAATAAGAAATCAAATTAACCAAGCAGCATGACAAAGGACTCCAGAGAGTGCACTGGAAGTCCAAGGTTAGAGATGACTAATTCTGCTCAGTGGATTTAGAGAAGGCTTCACAGAAGGAGCATATCGTGGCAGCATGGGAGAGAGAGATGGGAGTGGGTAAGCACACATATACTAGAAAAAGAAAATCCAGAAAGGACAACACTTACTACTGGCTTTAACATTCTTCCATATTAGGAAAGGAAGTAGCATCTATGGTTTGGAGGAGGGAGGGGGTTTGGGTATAAGCAGGATGCCAGAGTGTAGGAATAGGAATAGGGTATAAGGACTAAGATTAGGCACGTCACTTTACACTCTTATCTGAGGCTGAGTGCATGCTGAATATGTCCAGTTCAGGAACTGTGGCTGCCTGAGACGTGGCCTGTCCACTGCGTTGGGGCCATCAATCTCACTCTGAAAAACCCCATGCCATCAGCTCCAGATGAGCACGACATAACTCATGTGACCACTCTGGGTTGTCATAGTTCTTGAATGAAGAAAAGGAATCTGACAGAAATGCCCTGTGAGCCTTCATGATTGGTATATGTACACTTTTTCAGGAAATATTTAAAAATAACATGTATACATGAAATGCCTAAGGACCATGTGACCCCCAGTTGGAATATGCTGTCTTAAATATCAGCTTCCCTTAATGACCAGGCAGGCACCTTCTTACAATTCAATTATAAAAAGACAACTCAATTTAAAAATGGGCAAAGGATCTGGATAGACATTTCTCAAAGGAAGATATACAAATGGCCACTGAGCACATGAAATGATAGTCAACAACATTAGTCGTCAGGGACATGCAAATCGAAACCACTACCAGATATCGCTTCACACTAGGATGGCTAAATTTCAAAAGTAGGATAACAACAAGGGTTGACAAGGATGTGGAGAAATTGGAAGCCTCACACACTTCCTGCTGGAAATGTAAAATGGTGCAGCCACTTTGGAAAACAGTCTGGCAGTTTCTCAAGTGATTTCCATATGACCCAGCGATATCACTCGTGGTACCCAAAAGAAACAAAAACATCTCTCCACACGAAACTCGTGTTTACAGCAGTATTACTCATAATATCCAAATGGCGGAAACAACCCGAATGTCCACCAACTAACAAATGGGCAAATAAAATGTGGTATAGCCATACAACGGAATATTATTTATCCATAAACAAGTGAAGTACTGAAATATGCTACAATTTGGGTGAACCTCAAGAACATTGAGCTAAGCAAAAGAAACCAGACGCAACAGACCACGTACCGTATAACTCCATTTATATGCAATGTCCAAAAGAGGGCGATCTGTACAAAGTAGACCAGTGGTTGCTTAGGGATGGAGAGGGAATCGGTGTGGGGCTAGAGGGAAGGTAGCTAAAGGGAATGGGGTTTCTTTTTGAGGTGATGAAAATGTTCTAAAATTGTGGTGATGGTGGCATGTATCTGCAAAGATACTAGGAAAACATTGAATTGGACACTTTCAATAGGCAAATTATATGGAATGTGAATTATATCTCAATAAGCCTATTGAAATAATATCATAAAAAAGACCAGATGCCTACAGAATAGAATTAGAAAGGTTTTCTAAAATACCTCTTCTGGATAATGCTCGGTATCCTCGTGTTGTACCAATTGGAGTCATAGCCCCTTTAAGCCAGAAACACATTCCTCACTGCAGCCTCTAGGTAATTAATGCAATGCTGTGCAGATAAGAAGAATTCACTAAAACAGTTGATAAATAAATGAACAGGAAAGTAACATTCCAATGAGTGAGTATTATTGTTCCTGAGCACAGAGTGAGAAAAGAGAGATAAATGCCAGGAGGAAGCTGTTAGATTAAGTGTTTGGTAAAATGGCTTAACATGAAATGTGGGGCCAAACAGAAGAATAATCTATTATGGTCTCTTCATTACAAAATTGAAGTCAATCCAGCAAGTAATTAGTGAACTCTTCTCTGGCAAGAATTGGGAAATTCAAGCCACCGTTTATTATCTCCAATCCATTACCTTTCCTCAGCTATGGTAATCACCATGGAAAGTCAAAAGCATCAAAGAATCAATAGCCTAGCCAGGGAAAAATAACACCCCCTGAGCAATTAAACACACCCAGCATATTATTATCATTCCCAAAATATTGGCATCTTTGTTCAAATAATCTTCCTCTTTTCTCTCTACACTTCCCCACCCTTATTAATCGGATGGTGTGGCATCTTAAGTGAATTAAAATTAATTTCATATTGAGAATTTCATACCCCTGAGATAGAGACACCTTAAAAACTGGAGCTGGAAACTCTAAAACTGGGTAGGGGTGTATGATGAACTGGTAAGGTCCTGGATGAAAAAGCCAAAGTATCTGTGGCATAGTTTACTTAATAGAATATGCTTTACTTACTAATGTAAAAGAAGTTTTATACAAAGACAAGATAAAAAGCCCCATCACTAACGTTGACAAGCATATGATGTTAGTTCTGGAGTCGACCCAATCACTCCCTACCAGGCCTGTCGGGGCCGAAGCATCACATTTCTTTCTGTTCCTCTTCTTGTTAGTGAGAGAGGAGACTCTCCACCCCCCACAGCAGCACTTACGGGGTACACTTGAAAGGGAGCACAGCTGTGTCCCGGCTCTGAACCCAAACCAGAGGCTAACTGTTCAACTCCCACCAAACGGGAAACCAGACTCGTTTTCTTGCAGCTGAAGAACATTGCACCTGGAACACTTGGTAAAATTTGGACAAATAGACCCCAACAGGATCCTGGATCTGTGAGGTGAGAAGCCCTGGTTCCCAGAGGAGGCATACCCCCACCAGGCTACAGTGGTCGCCAAGACTCCCTACGCCAAGAGACAAGCTGGCGAGAAAAGGATTCAGGCTTCCAGCAGGGTAACTAGTTCTGATCATCAGGAAGGCCTGCCTTTCTGCAACGGGGCATGGGAGAAAAGATTTGCACACTGGCGGTCCACAAGGGTATCTCTTGGCATTCCCCTGCCCAGCTCTGATGGCAACGAGACATCAGGCAACAGCAACAGTCTGAGCAGGGCATGGTTACCGGGATTTCCAAGCCCTGGGATGAACATCCGGGTCACGCTGCCGGGTAAGCTACCCAGCCCAGGAGAGGTGCTGGCTGAGGGGGAGGGGAATCTAGAATGCATAGAAAAGGAGGGA
This sequence comes from Ursus maritimus, assembly GCF_017311325.1. Taxonomy (NCBI): domain Eukaryota; kingdom Metazoa; phylum Chordata; class Mammalia; order Carnivora; family Ursidae; genus Ursus; species Ursus maritimus. The sequence continues at coordinate 62,610,221 of NW_024423675.1, read as the reverse complement.
AATGATGACTAGCATGTGGCCTCAAGACTACCTGCAGCAAAGGAGACCAATCTTCCTCTTCCAAGTTTCCCCAGGAAGAGATTAACAAGACTCCTGAGTAGATAGTCACTGAATGAAACGGTTGCCCAGAATATGGGCTGCGGTTCGTGATGGTCTGCCCTCCTCGTTCCCTGCTCACAGTCGAGGCCCTAACACGTCTCCGGACGGAGGGAATGTTTTCTGCTCAAGGCTCACAATCAGGTGTGGTCCTCTGCTGGAGGAAGCTATCCCACCCGAGGTAACATCCGCTCCCCAGGGCCAGCCTGCGTCCGGTGATGAGTCGAGGCAAAGATACAAAGGTTCCATCCTCTTACCTCATGAGGGACACACATGTGTATCCTAGCAAATATTTCACAACCGGTTCTCTAGGAAAAAAGCCCTGGCTTGTAATGTTGGGTGGTTTCCATGGTGTAAATACTCCCATTGCGGCCAATTTCGAGATCAGGCTGATGTCACTGAGCGAGGAGCTGGAGGGGATGCACAGAGTTGCTCCCACAAGCCGGTAGGAACCAGTCCGCACACCACCGCTCAACCCTCAAAGGACTCGTCTGGGTTTTAGAGCTGAGACCTGGTGAAACCACATCACAGTTCGACTTGTCCTTCCACCCAATCCTGCGTGCTCGTCCCCTCGCAGGTGCTGGTTCTGAGGCACTCCCCAGCGCACCTGCTGGCCATTCTCCATCACAGGGTATTTCCCACGGAACCTGCGCTACATCGATCGTCCCTAGGAATTGGCCCCTTTGGGAGTCTGTCCTGGTGCTGTTCTCTTCTCGCTCTGCAGTCACGCTCTCCCACGCTCGGCCATCACCTTGGGATCCGACGACCCTACTCCAGTCTGGACTTGGCAGAATAAATTTCCACATCCCTATGGAAGCCGGACAGGTCTCACCGGTACTTAGCACTCAACATACACAAAACAAGCTCGTTACCTTCCCCACCAACCTGCCTTTTTTTCTGTACCTTCTCTTTCAGTAAATGATTCACTACCTTCCCAACAGCCCACGATTTAAAAACAAAACAAATCAAAATCAACCTAGAACTGCCTTTAATAGCTCATTCACCCTAAACTCCTGCCAGTTCTCTGCTTGTCTCTGAAAGTCTGTCCCTGCTCTCACATCCAGCTCCCGCCTCTCGTAGGTCTGTATCACCTGTTACCGCACCGTCCTGATGGCTCCGAGGGTCTCTCTGATTCTCTGCTCGTCTCCTTGCCCACGTGGTCTACACCAGCGACCTCCGAAGTGGGGTGCGTCTGACAATCCAATGGAAAGCAAGGAGTACGAGGGCTTTTCTCTCTCTCTCTTTTTTTAAATTTTTGTCTGTTTCTTTTAACATGTGGCTTTTAATGTATGTGCTTTGCCCATCAATGCTTATAATTTATAAACACTTTTAGTGGAATGCCTGCTCACTGCTTTTTTTGGTTCTCAGTGGTGCATGAACAGGAAAATGTATAGATCACGGCTCTCCAGTCCTACTCCAGCGACCTTCTCACCACACCAATCCTCTCATGTCCCTCCCTTACTCAGAGATGTCTGGTGACTCCCTGCGCTCAAATGATCCCCCTCGTTAGATCTGTGTCAATTTCCCACACCGTCATCCGTTACTTCCCCCGTTTTTCCAGAGCGCCTGACATTTTTTTTTTTTGCTTTATAATATAGAAATTGACGGAAAATGTCCTTATTCTCTGGCATAGTTTAAGCTCATTGAGGATAGAGATTATATTTATGTTTTCCCCCAGAACTTAGCACTTCTCTTTGCACATGGAAAATGAATGTTAGTTGAATGACTATCTTAAGTATCATATACCCCAAAGCTTGATCCTAATAATATATTTTACATCTAAATAATCGAGGTTTTTTGGAGAGTGTAATAATAGTTAATAAGACACCATTCAGGTTTAAGTGCTCATCCTTTTCTGGAAAAGTCACGGCTCCCTAGCAGTCGCTAGGTTACAGTCCACAGCAACAAGGAGGAGTCACAGGAAGACACTACCACAAGGTGGCAGAACGACATTGCTCTTCAATATATGTCTTCCCAGCTTGAATTCTGAGAACGTTATTATTCGCCTGCCGGTGAAGCTCCCACAGAGCATGGCCCATGTCCCCAGAAGGAAGTGCAGGAGCTGACGGTCATCCCCACCCCTTCCTGCTGAGCCCGGACCTTTGTCAAGGGCCTTAGATAACAGGAATGCCCGTCACCCGAGCCTATGAGATTCTGACTCAGGATCTGGTCTCCTGCACAGGCGTGCCTCGTGCAGCCATCCCAGCGTCAGTACTCGTGCGGGTCAGGGTGCCAGGGAGGCTTCTCCTGGCAACTTCCCTTCTGCACCAGGCACCTCCATAGACCCCAGAGGACCAAGTGGAAGCTGACATCTGACGATGTGATCCGGGTACCCCCATATGCCCTGGTATTTGTAAGCATCCCGCATCCAGTCCTCCAGGCGCCGACACGTGGGGCTCATCACTAATGCTCTGTCCCAAACAGAACGCAGACAGCAAAGGACAAAGTCCTTGGCTTGGACATTTGAGAGGCTGGTGGAGGTGTTTTGGGATTTTTTGGAGGGGGTGGGGGAATGCATGCTGAGGAGTAGCAAGGCATTCTGTCCTTACCCTCTTTCCCCAGGCCTAGGTCTCCTCGGGCCTCTCCAGAGAGGGAAGCCCTGAGCAGATTACAGTGGAGCCCTGGGCTCTCCCCTCTCCATCCCTGAGGAGCCCCAGATGGATTGGGGGAGATAAGATCAGAGAGGCCAAGAACCACCTTTCTTGGTAGAGCCTGGAGGGACCAAGGGCCCCGGGAGAAGGATGCACAGGGCCCCCTCACTCCAGCATGACAAAACAAATGTCACCAAGGTTGAGGCACTGTTTTAAGTGCTGACTCATTGAATGAGTCACCCTATGAGTGAAATGATTTAATCTCTGTTATTTTCAGGTGTGAAAACAAAGCTTCTGGGACGCCTGGGTGGCTCAGTGGGTTAAGCGTCTGCCTTGGGCTCGGGTCGTGATCCCAGGGTCCTGGGATCGAGTCCCACATCGGGCTCTCTGCTTAGTGGGGAGCCTGCTTCTCCCTCTGCCTGCTGCTCCCCCTGCTTGTGCTTTCCCCCTCTCTGACAAAGAAATGAATAAAATCTTTAAAAACAAACAAACACACACACACACAAAGCTTCTGCTCTGCCTAGGAAATGGTGGGGCTGGGCTTCATGTCCAAACAGTCTTCAGTCTCATGCGTCCCACTTCAGTGCACATTGCCTCCCTGAACAGGGTGTTAGGGAGCAAAGGAGGGCGGAGTCTGTGGGGAGCTGAGGTCACATGACCTTCGACAACTGTGAGTTGTATGGCTCATCCCCCAAAAGCCGATCAAGACATCTGAGCAACCCCGGCAAGGGTGAGACCTGGGCCTTCACCCCATCCGTGCCCAACACAAACTTCGGTTACTCTGAGGCGAGGAACCAACCAAATGGGTTTTTTCCTGCTCTCCAGTGAATCCATGACTCAAAGTAGAAGTTAAATTCAGTACCAGAAACGTAAGGAAAAAAATCATTCCTCACGTCTCTCACTTGGTAGACTGAGGAAAAGGAAGAAAACAAACACGCCTCGAATACCTGCTCGAGCCTGGGTACCTCCAGCCTCCCCACAGCATCGAGGGTTAATAATCCCCCCTCGACATTAACTGGGCGCAGCCAGGCGCAGAGGTCAAGGGCTACAAAAGCAAAGGCCAGTACGGGTGGAGCCAGAATCCAAACGGAGATGTGTTCAGTGAAAAACTCACAGGGTATTTCTGCTGAGCCATGAAGCTCTGGCTATGAGAGGTCAAGCTGCCCAAGGCCACCAGCTTTCAGGTGAGGGCACTGCGCTCAGAGGAGGAGTCCAGGCTCTTGGCTGTTGCTCATCCCCTCTCCCAGTGCCTCTGACTGACGGCCCCACATAAGACTCAAGGCTCCAGAATCTTCTTTCATTCCATACTAGTGACTCCTCTCAGTTTACAGCTTCTGGCACCGCCTTATCTCAGATTTTGATAAAGGGAGCTTTGCTGAAAACCTCTTGGCAGTTGTTCAGTAGAGGAATTTTTAAAATCTAAATAGCTTTATTGGGGTACCGTTGGCATGCAATAAATTACATATTGGTATACAATAAACTGTCTGTGTAAAGCAGGCAGCTTGAGAAGTTTCGGTGTACGTAGCCATCCATGAAACTGTCAGCACACTGGAGACTGTGAAAAAAGCCATCCTTACCAGAAGTTTCCTTGTGCCTCTCCTTTGTAATCCCCCTCCCCACCTCCTCCCCCAAAGCAACCGATGATCTGCTTTCTGTCGCTCTGGTTAGTTTGCCTTTTGTAGGGTTCCGTATAAATGGAATCATACAGCAGTACCCTTTTTGGTCTGGATTCTTCCACTCGGAATCATTATTTTGAGATTCGTCAACGTTCATCAGTGTATCAATAACTCATTCCTGTTTACTGCTGAGTAATATTGTGTCGTAAACATCGCTTGTTTATCCATTCACCTATTGATGGACATTGGGCTGTCTGCTATGAACATTGTGTACATGTCTTTGGACATGTATCTTCTTTTTTCCCAGGTAAATACCTAGGAATGGGGTGGATGGGATCATATGGTATGTATACGTCTAACTTGTAAAAATACTACTAAACTGTTTTCAAAAAACAGTTGCACCATTTTACATTTCCACCAGCAATGTCTGTGGGTGCCACTTTTTCCACATCCTCACCAGCACTGGGTATGGTTTGCCTTTTCAATTTTAGCCTTTCCAATAAACATGTAGTGTTATCTCACTGTGGTTTTAATTTGCATTTCCCTAGTGTCTAACGATGTTGAATATCTTTTCGTGTGTTTATTTACCATCCTTATATCTTTGGCAAAGCATCTGTTCAAAACTTTGCCCATCTTTAAATTGGGCTGTTTGTTTATCATTGAGTTTTGAGAGTTTTTTATATATTCTGGATACAAGTTTTTTCAGATATATGCTTTGTAAAGATTTCCTCACTGGTTATGTGTATGTTTCTGTTTGTTACGTAATGGCTCATGCATTTGGGATTATATGCAAGAAATCTTTGCCTAGCCCAAGGTAAGAGATCTTCTCTGCTTTCATCTAGAAATTTTATACATTTAGGTCTATGATCTAATTTGAGCTAATTTATATATATGGTTCAAGTTATGGATCTAAGTTTCTTTTTTTCATGTGGATGTATATTTGTTCCAACGCCTTTTGTTGAAAAGACAATTCTTGGGGCGTCTGGGTGGCTCAGTTGGTTAAACATCTGACTCTTGATTTCTGCTCAGGTCATGATCTCAGTGTCCTAAGATAAGAGTCCCTTATCGGGTTCCGTGCTGAGCGTGGAGCTTGCTTAAGACTCTCTCTCTCTCCCTCTCCCTTTGACCCTCTCCCCACCCCAACTTAAAAAAAAGAAAGAAAGAAAGAAGAAAGAAAGAAAGAAAGAAAGAAAGAAAGAAAGAAAGAAAAAGAAAGAAAGAGAAGAAAGAAAGAAAGAAAGAAAGAAAGAAAGAAAGAAAGAACAATTCTTTCTCCATTGCATCATTTTTTCATCCACCTTTACAACTTCGTTAAAGATCAGTTGTCTACATATGCATGAGTTTTTTTCTGGACTATATTCTTCGGATCTATTTGTCTATGTTTACGCCAAAGCTACACTGTTTTGATAACAGTAGTAGAATTTAAGGTGTGATGAGAAGCTTAAAAATGGCCCCAACATCCACTCCATCCTAGACAGTCTGCATCTCCCTCTTTCTCTCCCAGGACAAGGGGGAACCTGCATTCTCTTCCCAGAACTCAGCATAGTCCACCTTTACTTAAGTGGTCTTAGAACAGCCACTGCACACGTTGCAGCAGAGAATATTCTGGGCTAATGTGGAGAATATAAATGGTGGGAACTCTGCAGAAAATTTACCTCCAAGAGAGGGAGAAGAATTCTCCGTAGGAAGAAGGACTGTCGGTGTTCCTAGCAGTGGGTCACTCAACTGAACACCTGCTAGCCATTTCTATAAAGATTTGCAGATAGAGAGACTGAAGTTAACCATTAAAATAAAATTTAAGAAGAAAGAATTTATCGTACCTGCCCCTCCTCTCTCCCCCTTCCTCTTCCAGCATCGCTCCTAATCTCTCTGCTTTGAAACTGTTGATCAAGTTATGCACTAAAAAGAAGGTAGAAAAAAGGACCTCTCTCTTCTTACACACTAGGGGCATGGTATTGATAAATGTGGGAGCCTGGCAACAGCGCGCTGGAGAGTTTGAACAAAAAGTGAGGGAAACAGCGTGTATGGAATCTCTCTGTACTATCTTCACAAATTGTAAATATAAAACTATTCTAAAATTAAAATGTTATTTTTAAAAAACCAGAGTAGCCGTTTGAAAGAAAAGTTAGAGAAAGGGAAGGTTTACTAAAACTGCTTGAAAATAACACTGCAGTTCTAAAAAGTAATCATCTTCTTTGTTTATTATCTTCCCAACTGAAAAATGACCATTAACCTTCAACCTTCCAGATGCTCCTATTTGATTGGGTATTTATTTATTTCTTCAAGCTGTAAGATGGTCTTTAGATGCCCCATGAAACAGCGTGAGAGTGTTTTGGTTTCTCCCCAACCCTTCTGGGTGCAAACAGCCTTCCATCTGTTCCTTTTCTCCCCAATCCAGATTGCGTCATTTTTCCTGGTTTAATCAGAGATAAGAAGAATAGATATTGAAAGCCTCCTCAAAGCAGAGTCCAGAGATGCTCTGAGCTTGTGGAAGGTATGAAAGCATAGCAATTCAAAGATGAGAACTTCAGGCTGTCGTCATGTATCACTACTGTACTGGCATAATAAAAATGGAGGAAGTATGAACACCCATTCCATGGAAATCGGGGTCTCCTGTTGACAAAGGCATTTCACTGAAGACTATCCCACTAATGGGATAATCCCACAGATGGATAAAGACAAAAACACAGGGCTCTGTCACCCACTAACACCAACCAGTTGCTTGTCTCCCGGGTATAGCTTCGCCCACGAAGGAGGCCATCTGGTAAACACAGGTGTCAAAATAAAAGCAAAAGCCCTGGAAACTGAGCACAACAATGCTTACTACTGAGTGGAATTCCATGAATGTCAAGTCTGTCTGAGACCTCGTCATAGAGACTCATTACCAATAAAAATCACAAGGAGCTAAAGATGAGACAATTGCGTCATGTGTAAAAAGGGTAGTGTTAGTCCAAGACTTTGAGGTACTTACCAATGAGATGGGGAAGGCATTAAATATTCACTCACAGGTCAGGTTAATCCTGACCCTTGGTGACCCTCATGGAAACCCACCTCCCGGGGCTCGCATGTATGTGGGAACAAGACCTGTGATTTGCTTGTAAGCAAGAGAATATGGCCAAAGAGTTGTGCTATCACTCCATGATTAGGTTACCATATGCCATAAGAGCCTGGCTTGCTAGCAGACATCCTGGACTCTTCCTCCCTGGTCTTGAAGAAGGCACCAGCAAGTAAATGGCCATGGTGGACAAGCCCACGTTGCAGAGAACCATGAGCAACCTCTATTGGCTGAGAGCATCTTCCAGCAAGAAACCGAAGGCTTAGCTCTGCGACAAGAAATAAATCAATTCTGCCAACAACCAAGGGAGTGTGGGGGCTGACCCTGCTCCAGTCGGCCTCTAATGATCCTACAGCCTTGGCCAACACCTTAACTCTGGCCTGGTGAGATACTGCAGCCAAGGAGCCATGACCAGACTCCTGACCCCCAGAAGCTCTGAGCTGATGAACGTGTGTTGCTGTAAGCTGCTGTGTGTGTTGATTTGTGACGTACCGATAGCTTCCTAATACATAGAGTAAGATATGCTTTCGTGTGTTAGCCACTTACACTCTAAAGATTTTGTTTCCCTTCATGCTCCAAGAGTCATCTGTCCCCTCTCCCACTGCCATAGAGGGGACCCTGAAATCCAAGCTGGTGAGAGACCCCACCTGAATTACGTGATGGTGGAAAAGGGGTGGTTTCCTAAAAAAAAAAAAAGAAAAGAAAAGAAAAGAAAGAAACCAAACACCAAAAAACGAAAAACCCAGGGTCCCATGATTAGAAGAAAAAGAAGGCAGAAAGTGAACATCCTAAAAATAATAATTTCCCACCTGAGAGTCCAACCCATTTAATTTGACAGAGGAAAAAATAGGCCGAGAGAGGTGAACGGCTTCCAAAGTCACCCCCACTCCCCGCAGGGTCAGAAGCAAAACGCTTTCCCACCCTTAACCCAGCGCTCTTATCACTAGAGCAAATTTTATGACTCATGTGTTTGGATGATCTTATTTCTCTGTTCTCTTAACCTGTTTAGGAATATTTATTCAGAAAGAAAGCATTCAAATCAAAGTGAAATAATTAGTGAAGACAAACAAAAGTTTTAAAAAATCCAACCGTGGAACCAAACTTGTTCTTTGGAAGAGAAGCGCCCATTTGGCTGCCCTTTTAAAACATTTCCAACTGGTCTGGGCATACTTGGGACGTCGAATGACTCCCACAGTCAAGAACAACAGAATAGAAAACACGAACCTGTTAAAGAAAGAGAAAAAGAATTCGGCGTTTGGCTTCTACTCCCTACCCGCCCCCCTTTTTCCTTACATGTGTAAACTCTTGGGGTCTTTTCATATAAAGAGATGGAAATACAGGCTGTCTCGTTGGAAGAAAGCTTTGCGCCTATAGAATCAACCGCTCTCCTTTCCTCACCAATAAACGAGTAGGCGGAGGCACCTGTTCTGGGGGGCGCGGCGGCGGTGACATGGGACAGGGGCTCTGGCGTGCCACCTTCCTTGGTCGTGGGATTTCTGTCGGGCCCCAATGCGCCCCAGGAGCTCCGGGAGATTCCGAGGGCAGCAGCAGGTGTAAGCGGCTTCCTGAGGTCAGAACACAGCTGCTCCTTGACCCCGCGGCGGCTCGGGCCCCCTGGGAGCAGCTGCATCGTGGAAGGAGGCCCGTACAAGTACTGAATAGCACGTTGCCGGTCAGGGCCTCGGAACAGCTCCCGGCCTTTGCTTCCTGCATTGCCTTCCCCCTGGTTCTGCAAAGGCCAAGGGAGCAGAGGAGGACGGAGGTAGCCGACACAGAAGAGCAAGTACGACGGCAAGTCTTAGGTCGGGCTCGGAGCGGAGCAGCCTCCGCGAGGCTCTGCCTCTCCCGCCCAGAACTCAAGCGCTCACTGCCGCCCGCACCCTCACCGCGGGGAGCAAGGGCAAGGGCGTATGGGCGGGAGCGTGTCTAAGGTGTTTAATAAACGTACAGCTGCTGGTCTGGGCCAATTCTACATCCATAACCACTTCTCACCTGCAGCGGAGGCCCCGAGGACTTGGAAGTCATGACGATCGGGCCGTGCAGCACCGCTATGTGCCGCCTTCCAAGTCCTGTCCATAGAGTCGCCCATAATCCTCAGAACCGCATGTGGGCTGAGCACGGTTATAACCATCCCTGCTGTGCAGGTAAGGACACGGAGTCACGGAGGGTGAGGCACTTAGCAGTAACTAGCTGCTGTGCTAGGAAAGCCAGAACACAGACTCAGGCCAAAGGTCTGGGGTGCACACGTCTCATGGGCACGTTCTCACAGATCATTGAAGAGTCCCCAAAGGAAGGGACCAAACAGCCTAGGGACCCATCCTCCCACTCCTCCTTCCTCCCGTTCTCCACTACTAGTCCTCTAACCCTCTTCAGTTCTGGGACTCCTCTGTCTTACTCCCAGGTTCCCAGGTTCTAACCTTTCCCGAGGCCCTTCCATCACCACCTCTGTGAGGTCACCTGCCTTCTTGGCGGCCACTGAGCACCTGTTGCCTTCGCTCAGTCGGCCCCAGCCCCACCCGGCAGCCGGCAGGTGCTCCACCTGGCCCAGAGCCTGTCTAGATGGGGAGGTAGGAAGATGGCAATTGTTGCTTATTTGTCAGAGAAGGTTTCTTGGTGGCCCAGTGCAGCCAATACAGCATGATCAGACATAAACACCTGACCACGCCAATGTCAGCATGATGCTGGCCAATCACTGCGTGGAACTTACCTGCAACCCTTATCTGCAGCCCTGGTGGTGAGTGGCCTTGCAGGTGAGCCCCGGGAGGAAAAAGAGACACCAGGCCAGAAAGGAGATCGCACTAGGGGTCTGGTGAGCTGCAACACAGATTCTGTGCAATGCTCTGACCAGCCCGTGGGGGGAGAAGGAGCTGAGGAACGGAGCACGTCCTTCCAGCATCTGTGAAAGCAGGGCCTTCGGCATCAGGTCGAGCTGCGGACTGCGCGGTAGAACCGCTCTGCTCTGCCTCCAAGTCACTGAGAGGGACGTATGTTTCCTTTTGTCAAAACAGTGTTTGGAGTTCATGATGACCTCTGTTTTTCCAGTTTTCAGCCTCAGAGGTTTGGTGCATTTCCTGTTGCTGTTCAATACGTTTTACAAGGGGAGATCTCTAGTCCTTGTAGCAATGCTTGGAAAACCACATCTGATATTCCAGGAGCAGTAGCTTCCAGGGCTGTCCGGCCTGGAGACGTTGGTCGGGACGTGTCCTCATGGCCTGGCCACATAGCCTCTCCTCATTCCTGACCAGTTAGCCACCGAGATGCTGTGCGTGCTGTTAAGTTCGGTTATATCGGGTGAGGTGGGACCAGAAGCAGCGAGAGCTGTGTATGATGTACGTTAGAAGTAAAGCAGCTACTCATCCCTGGCCAAATGATGGGGTCCTTGAACCCCAGACTTAGCTGCCTGGACAATCTGGCTGGAGAAGCCACCCCTGCACGGCCGAGTCACCAGCTGGCTTCCAGTATGGCCAGCGCAGCGGTGTCCCTTTCTGCTCCATGTCCATGTGCTCGCCTGCAAAGATATTTACTTGACTGAAGGGCATGACCTTCTCAGACAGAGACGATCCCTTCTTGGATCAAGAATAAACTTCAGAGACACATAGTGAAGTGTTGATGGGGACCCAGTATGGGGATTTGCTTCAGTATATTTCAGCAGCAATAAGTACAAACGACAGCACTGAAACGGACCAGGGTAAAGGAAGACAAGCTGCGGGGAACGCCGGCAACCGTTGCAGCTGAGTGCTGATGTCGTGGGAATCCATGATACTACTTCCTCAATGTTTGTCTATATTTGAAATTTCCCATAAGAAAACTTTTTTTTTCTAAGTAGATGTCAAGTTCCCACGTTGGTGTAGAAAGATGTAGACACCTCTGACGGACTGGGAGCCCCGCGTTTCCTGCTGATGTGTGTAGAACTTTGGGGTGAGTATTCTCACACTACATAGCATGGTGACTTATTTTCACCTGAGTTGTTTGAGCTAAGGATTCGTGTTCATAACTTGATGTGACCATGTCGTGTAGACATAGACCACAGAAGGTGCTCAAATCTGGTGGTTTTTCAACCTGTGCTCTGCGGAAGCCCAGGGCTTCCGAGCAGATGCTCCAGGAGCTCTGAGCCAACCTGACGTGCGCACCCGTGGCACGGCAGGCAGCGAAGCAGACACGCTGATCCCCGTCCTCGTGGAGTCCACACGAGGGGGGAGGTGGGGACAGACAAAACAGATGTGCGCATCCATGGTGACATGGAGAAACCAAAGCGGGGAAGGGCGATGGGTTACACTAAGGCGAAGGGTCATACTGTCCCCAGCTTCCCTCTAGAGCCGCTCCCCGCCCCCCCCCCCCAGCTAGCAGAACCTCAGAGGGAGCTCCCAGCAAAGCATCACATGTTTGCAGAGCCCCAGCATCACGCAGCTGAGGGTAGGAGGGGGTTGTTGACAGACAACAACTTAGCAATGGGCCCCGAGGGCTCCCTGGGACCCCTGTGCTGGGGCTCACCCTGTCAAACGTACCCATTCACTGGACACACCCTGAACACCTCCTAGATGCCAGACTGTTCCACACGCGAGGGAGGGAACATGAACGAGGCAGACACAGCTCCCACCCTGGGGCACCTCGGGGTGAGCCTGTGCTTTTCACTCTCCTACCAGATTCCTGCCTCGGGCTCCACCCCTGCAGCTATGTATTCAGTGTGTGTGAGTGTGTGTGTTGTGGTGGGTTATACATAACACAAAATTTACTGTTTGAACCATTTTTAAGTGTGCGGTTCAGCGGCATTAAGGACGTTCACAGTGTTGTATGACCATCACCACCATCCATCCCCAGAACGTCTTCATCTTCTCGAACTGAAATTGTGTCCACTACACAACGATTCCCCGTCTCCCCCTACCCCCGGCCCCGGCCCCTGACAACCCCCATTCTCCTTCCAGCCTGTATGGATTTGACTATTCTAGGGACCTCATATAAGTGGAATCATATAGTATTTGTCCTTTTGTGTCTGGCTTACTTCATTTAGCAAAATGTTTCACAGTTCATCCAGATTTTAGCAGGTGTCAGAATTTCATTTCTGGGACGCCTGGGTGACTCAGTCAGTGAAGTGTCTGCCTTCAGCTCAGGTTGTGATCCTGGGTCCTGGGATCGAGCTCCCTGCTCAGCGAGGAGTCTGCTTCTCCCTCTCCCTCTGCCCCTCCATCCACTTGTTCTCTCTCTCAAATAAAGAAATAAAATCTTTTTGAAATTTTAAAAAAAGAATTTCATTTCTTTTTAAAGCTGACTGAAATTCCATTGTATGCATGTACCACATTTGTTTATTCATTCAACTCTTGATGGACATTTGGGTTGTTTCTACTTTTTGGCTCTTGTGAAGAATGTTGTTATGAGCTGAGTGTACAGATAACTACCTGTTTGAGTCCCTGCTTGCTTTCATACTCAAATCCAACTGGGTAGATGCCTAGGATGGAGTTGTGGGAGCCTATGCTAGCTCTAAGCTAACTTTTTGAGGAACCACCATGCTGTTTTCCAGAGTTGCTGGACCATTTTCCATTCCCCCCACCAGTGCAGCGGGGACCTGAAGCCGGCATGCATTTCGTCAGTTCAGATGAAAGAACGAACACTAGTGGCCATATCGTCCCAGGCACGGCCGGACCGGGCAGGGAACTTGTAGACCCAGGCCTAGGAGATAGGAATGCTTGCGAATTGTTCAAAGGAACATGACGGAACACAACCCCACTAGCTCATGCACATACAAGTGGTTAGTTTCGGTGCATACGAGCAGCTGATAAGTGCTACCCTAACCATATAATTACCAGGTGTACCTAATGAAATCTCTACCATAAGAAATAAAGATACTTTTCATATTCCAAGTGTCCTGACATAGAACAGACCTCCGTGGGACTAGACAAAGTGGCACCATAAGTAACCTCTGTCAACATGACTTCATGAGCCTCCAGCCAATGGCATCCACCTTCTCCAGAGACTCTTCCCCAAACATTGCCCATAAAAACCCTCCCTTGTAAGCCATCAGAGAGCTCAAGACCTTGAACACTAGCTCCCGTTCTCCTGGGCGGCACCACACCAATGAATAGCCTTTCCTCGCTGCCAAGCTCAGTGTCAGCCCTTTGCTGGCTGGCCGCGCATCGGGCAGACACTCTTGCTTGACTCATTCCAGTTCCAACTTCACATCCCTGCCAACACCAGGTGTTTCCGTGTTTTTGACAACAGCCGTCTTCATGAGTGTGGAGTGACCCATCGTGGATTTTGGTGTGAGTTCAATGTGAAATCACATCTTCATGCTGTTCTTATCAAGATGGTGCCTCAGTTGTCACCCCCACAAACTTCCGGTTGTCCCAGCTCTTCTCTCCTTTCCCAACCTGTGTCGTTTATTGGCTTTGGGGGCGTCAACATTTCTCAGAAGAGGGTTTGTACCTTCTAAGTAGGATGAATGTTGTGAGATGACAGATGAAGAAAAACACGAAGAAAGAACTTTCTATCTTCTTCGATGTCTGCAAATATGAATGCTGACAGGCGAGAGATCCCTTCCCAGCCTCATTTGGAGCAGCACCAGTAGGGCAGCCAGGGCCCTGTAGCGATTGAACCTTGTCAACGGGCCAATCAGGAACCAACCGGGATGTCTAAAAATCAGACAAGTTATGCTACAACCACAGAATATAATTTTATGCTGCCATTAAAAATTATGCTTCTAAGACATATTTAATAACACAGGAAAATCGTATGATTTAATGGAAGGTGCAAGAAAGTGAATACAAAACAATAATGATGTTAAATATTTATAAATGTGCCTTGAAAGAGACTAAGAGGAAGTACATAAAAATGTTAATAGTTATTTCTGGGATGGGTCACTTTTAATTCTTTGTATTTTTCTACTTCTCAGCTCCTCTATAATAAGCATTTAATATCTTTTAATTAGAAAAAAAACATTCTTAAGCAAACACACCAGGGGCTGCAGTAGATGCACTGAAGTGGCTGCCAGCCACGGGGAGCACGTGGAACCGCCGGGGACTTGGCCAGGGAAAAGCAAGGACATAGACAGTGGCTGAGAAGATGCAACTATTTTTGTTACTGTTGCCATGGTTACCGGAGCCCTTGGTTCGCTCTCTGGGCCGGTGTGGTGTGGACAGGCAAGGCGAGGCGAGTTCTCATGAAGACCCCGGCTCATCGCCATCCTTAACAAAGAAGACTCCAGAATTAGGAAAAGCATCGATAGCTATTGAGATGTTTATTCATTAGGGACCCTACTCTTTTCTCTCTGCAATTGTCATCTAATGGGCCTAAAATGGTCCCCATTTTCCTTTCTTCTTCACAGAAGCCAGGACTGTTAGCTCAAAGCCCAAACTAAAATTCTTACACTCAATCGCTTTACATACAGTCCCAATAAACATCATTTTTCACCATTCAGGAACTACCCACGTGATAGACTCTTTGAAACTGCACGTGCATCCACTAGCCACGCGTAAGAAAACCCTACAGCTGCAGAAGAACCTGTATCGGTCAAGGTTCTCCAGAGAAACAGAAATAATAAAAGATTTAATTTTAATTTATTTATTTAAAGGAATTAGGCGCATGCAGTTATGGAGGCTGAGAAGTCCCGGACCTGCTGTTGGGAAGCTGGAAACCCGGGTCAGCCAGTGGTGTAACTTCCAGGTCAAGTGCAAGTCCAAAGGCTGGAGAAGACAATGTCCCAAGTTGAAGACAGGCAGAGAGCAAATTCTCCTCCAACAGATTGACTAAGGCCCACCCACATCAGGGAGGGCAATCTGCTTCACTCAGTCTATCGATTCAAATGTTCATCGCATCCAGAAACATCCTCAAAGAAACACACAGAACCATGTTTAGCCAAAAATCTGAACATCTTGTGATCCAGTTAAGTTGAGATATACAATTAATCATCAAGACACCAAAATGCTATTGCCCTTGGAAGCTCTCCCACCCAGACTCTCCCCCACCCCTGCTGCTGAGTGATATCACCAGGACACGTAAGTCCCCTCTCCAATTCCCATCTGCCCTGGGAGTTCCCATGCCCTCTTCCTTTCTGGGTGGTGACCCAGGGTCTGCTGTCCCTGGAGGTTCTCCTGCCCAGAGGGACCTCCCTGCAAGCCACCTGACCAAGGGCTACCCAGTAAAGCCAGTTGTGCAACACCGCCACCCTACGGTTCTGTCTCTTCCTTGATCAGCCTAGAATCCCTCAAACAGACCACAATAATCGTTGTATCGTGGAAGAACTTTTGTAGGACCCTTCCTGCCCCTGTCCAAACTCTTGGGAAGAGAGTGATCACTTTGAAATCACCATGCTTTCTGCATCAAATCTGTCACTACGTTCCTTGAATTTCTTATTCCTAGCCCAAGGAATTCTGAAGGCTGTGTTGGGGAGAAGCAAGCAGGGTGAATGAAGTATTCTGTCTCCATCTTCTTAGCTTCTCTCAATCAAATTCATAAAGTCAAAGCTTAAACTCAAACTAAGTGCTAAGACCTTTAGTGGTCCCCAGCACCGAGAAGGTTAACGTGCCCACCGCCTGCCCTTTATGCGCCCGTGAGCGAGAACAACACTAACCCATAAAACTCAAAACGTCTACGTGTGCTGAAGTTGAAAATAATTTCTACATTTTTCTGAATTTTTTGCAAAATGCTAAATAATTTTATGGAAAATAAATGTTTTACTCAAAAAACGTTTCGTTGGGGTGCCTGGCCACCACAGCCTGTAGAACACGCAGCTCTTGATCTCAAGATTGTGAGTTCAAGCCCCATGTTAGGTATGGAAACTACTTTTTTTTTTTAAGATTTATTTATTTTATTTTAGAGAGAGAGAGAGCACAGTGGGAAGCAGAAGAAGGAGAGGGAGAGAGAGTCTCAAGCAGACTCTGCACTGAGCGCAGAGCCCAAAGCAGGGCTCGATCTCACCACCCTGAGATCATGACCTGAACTAAAACCACCAAAACCAAGAGTCAGGAGCTTAACCGACTACACCATCCAGGCGCCCCTTGGGGCCTACTTTAAAAATACATATATATATTGGTTTGTTTTGTTTTGTTTTGCCTTGTTTTTGATTCCTGACCTATTGATACACTTAGCCTATGGAGAAATCCTGGACTGCTTACACTAAGCATGGTACAAATCATAGCCTCTCCGAGACCAGACCCTATTAGTTATGCTTACCATGGTGCTTGGTATGTAGAAGGTGCTCAGTAAATGTTTGAATTGATTTGATTAGATAACGTGGGGAATTATACTGACCATTTTGAAGCCACATACTACAGAGGACTGTATTTTTCTTCCAGCTGACCTCAAGAAATTGAAATGATATAACAGGAAGACTATTGTACTATATTGATTGTTGTGTCTTTTTTTTAATGTTTTTTTATTACATTATGTTAGTCACCATACAGTACATCCCTGGTCTCTGATGCAAGGTTCGATGATTCATTAGTTGCGTATAACACCCAGTGCACCATGCAATACGTGCCCTCCTTACTACCCATCACCAGTCTATCCCATTCCCCCACCCCCCTCCCTCTGAAGCCCTCAGTTTGTTTCTCAGAGTCCATAGTCTCCCATGCTTCATTCCCCCTTCTGATTACCCCCCTTTCTTTATCCCTTTCTTCCGCTACCGATCTTCCTAGTTCTTATGTCCCATAGATGAGAGAAATCATATGATAATTGTCTTTCTCTGCTTGACTTATTTCACTTAGCATTATCTCCTCCAGTGCCGTCCATGTTGCAGCAAATGTTGAGAAATCATTCTTTTTGATAGCTGAGTAATATTCCATTGTATATATGGACCACAGCTTCTTAATCCAGTCATCCGTTGAAGGGCATCTCGGTTCCTTCCACGATTTAGCTATTGTGGAGAATGCTGCTATGAATGTTGGGGTGCATATGGCCCTTCTCTTCACTACATCTGTATCTTTGGGGTAAATACCCAGTAGTGCAATGGCTGGGTGTTGTATCTTTTTTAGCAAGAAAAAAATCATAAAAAAGTATCAGAAGGGAAAAATTCTTCTTGCATAATCTATGAAAGAAATATTTGGTACACTGGATTTCATCAAAATTTAAAACTGCTTTGTGAAAGGCAATGTCATGAAAATGAGAAGATGAGCCATAGAGTTGTAAAGAAAGTATTTGCAGGAGACACATCTGGTGAAGGACTATTATCCGAAGTATAAAAAGAACTCTTAAAACTCAACAATAAGAAAACAGACAACGTGACTTAAAAATGGGCCAAACACCTGAACAGACACGTCACTAAGGAAGATCTGCAGGTGGCAAACAAGTGTATGAAAAGATACTGTGCATCTGTCACCAGGGAAATGCAAACTAGACCACCGACGGGATGCCACAGCCAGCAGCACGGCCCAAATCCAGGGCACTGACAACACCAAATGCTGGCAGGCCGTGCGGCCCCAGGAGCTCTCACGGATCGCTGGTGGGCATGCAAAACAGGGCAGACACTTTGGAAGGCCATCTGGAAGTTCTACTAGACATGCTCTTGCCATATAATCCCGCAGCTGCGCACTGTGGTATTTACCCAAAGGAATTAAAAACTTATGTCCCCACAAAAATCTGCACATGGATGTAACTTTACTCATAATTTCCAAATCTTGGAAGCAACCAAGATGTCCTTTGGTAGGTGAATGGATGAATACATAGTGGTACTTCCAGACAATAGAATATTATTTAGTACTAAAGAGAAATGAACTGTCAAGCCATGGAAACACATAGGTCACCTTAAATACAAATTACTAAGTGAAAGAATCCAATCTAAGTAGGCTATAGACAGTGTGATTTCAACGACACTACATTCTGGAAAAGGCAAAACTTTAGAGACCGTAAAAAAACAACAACAACAAAAAAACAGTGGCTCTCTGAGGTTTGGGGGAGGCAGGAATAGGCAACACACAGAGGATTTTTAGGACAGTGAAAATACTCTGTATGATTCTATAACGATGGGTACATGTCATTATATATTTGCCTAAACCCATAGAATGCACAACACCAAACTGAACTGTGATGTAAGCTGTGGACCTGACCAATAGTATGTGTCAATCTAGGTTCACGAGTGCTGATCGATGTACCCTGTGGTAGGGGATGTTGGTAATGGGGAAGCCTGTGCATGTGTGAGGCAGGGGACATATAGAAAATCTCTGTACCTTCTCCTCAATTCTGTTGTGAACCTAAACTACTCTAACAAAATAAAGTGCTAAAAAAAATTCCTTCTTAACCAAACATTCAATATTTCTAAATTTAAATGGTGAGTCTTTTTAAAAAGCTCAGATCTCTATTTGGTAAAAGGAGGCTGCGCTATTACATAACCCTTTCTGTTGCCAAAACCCAATGTAAATTAACTAACAGGTCAGAATTGTACCTTTAAAATATCTGAAACAATTTTTGGATCAGTGAAAGGACAGAAGGCAACTGATCTCTAATCTTTCATTTGTCTTGTTATTTGGTAATTAACAAATATATTTAGAAATGCTCTTTCCTTCAGAAAAATATTATGCTAGAGGAAGAGTTAGTATTCCTCAGAAAAAGAGGACAGACGGAACTTGTAAAATTCTATTTACAGCATTTTCAGCAGAAAACTAAAGAATAATTTATTTGGCTTATTAAGCCCAGCCTATCTCTGAAAGCCAACAAAACTCCAAACTCCTGAGTTTTTAAATGTCAGAACCCTGTGATGAAATGTCTTGATATCTACAATCTGTCTGAGGTTATTATCTGCAGAAATGTATTTGCTTCTGCCAAATATATTATTCCCTAAAACACTGGTGGTTGGGATTTTCTCTTCATTGGAAGTGACACTAAAATAAGTTCTGATATTGGGACTCCTGGAGGGGTACACTCTGGCAGGGGAGAGCAAACCAGAGATAGATGAAGCCTTCCAAAGCTGCAGTTTTGTCTCAAATCAGCTCAAGTCATGGTTGGATAAAGGCCAGGACCCCCAGATCCTTTGGGTTGCAATTAAATCTAATTGATTTCTTTGTAATTCCATGCATGTTATTTTCTGCATTTAAAAATATTCTTCTAAGAAGGAGTCCATAGGCTTCACTGGACTGAAAGGGGTCCTGACACACATTTCTCACGTACCATGTCCAGAACTCAGCCAAAAATTACCAGGCATACAAAAAAAAGTAAGACCAAGAGTAAAAATCTATTGCATTTTTATACACTAGCAATAGTTAGGAAGCAAAATTAAAACAAAACAAAGCAAAAAACCCACCATTTATGACAGCAATGAAAAGTATAGAGTACCTAGAAATAAAGCTGATTAAACATGTTTAAAATCATTACTCAGGAAATAATAAGACCTTTGTTGCAAGTTATTAAAGAAGACCTATAAGTGGGAATATATTTCATATTCATATGTAAAAAATATAATATCACAAGGGTATAGTTCTCCCCCAAACTTATCTATATATCCTATACAATTCCAAACAAAATCTCAACAGGATTTTCATGTAACCTGAAAAGATATTCTAAAATGTCTGTGGAATATCAAAGTGTTGAAATAGTTCCCCAGAAGACTCTGAGACAGGGATACACAGGGACGCAGGTAAAAGTGATTTATTAGGAGGTGTTCCCAGAAAACACTGGTAGGGAACTGGAGAACGTAAAGCAATCTGAAGGGGTATGGGCAGCACGCTGGTATCATTTGCTCTGTATCGTGCCCAGAAAGAATGAATAGGGCAAGGGAATTTTCCTATTAGATATCAAGACTTACATAAGGCTATAGTAATTAAAGACATTTAAGTAATCAAGGCAAATTGAGACTTGCCAGAGAGATCTTTAAAAATTTGACCCACGAAAAATATTCAAGGTGCCGGTAGCACCGTGCTCCTCTGAAAGCTCCTGAGAAGAATTCTTCCTTGTCTCTTCCTAGCCTCTGGGTCTTGCTGGCAATCTCTGGCATCCCTTTACTTGTAGACATATCTCCAATTTCTGCTGCTGCCTTCACACGGCCACCTCCCCCCCCATACGTGTCTGTTTTTGCCTGGCCCTCTTACAAGGACACGTCATTGGATTCAGGATTTATCCTAAACCACGATGACCTCATCATAACTTAATTGCATGTACAAAGACCTCGTTTTCAAGAACGGTCAAATTCTGAAGTTCTGAGTGGACATGAATTTGGGGAGAGGAGGGCGGCAGCATGAAGGGCTGAGGGTCATAACAAGATGCGTGTCCTCTTCAGCGACCTGGCAAGTGTGAATCGGGTCTACAGCAATGTGTGGTCCAGGCTGGCGAACACGGAGAA
The DNA here is from genome assembly GCF_017311325.1 of Ursus maritimus. Taxonomy (NCBI): domain Eukaryota; kingdom Metazoa; phylum Chordata; class Mammalia; order Carnivora; family Ursidae; genus Ursus; species Ursus maritimus. The sequence continues at coordinate 62,589,605 of NW_024423675.1, read as the reverse complement.
GCGTAGAGGGGGTCAGCTGCATCCAGGTATTTTGGGGGAGTGTGAATGGGCTCACTCCACCTGACCCGCCCCGCATCAGAAAACACTGTGCCATTGTTTTGTAAATCTGACCCAGCGATCCTACTTCTAGGTACACGCCCAAGGGAAATTGTTGCACAAGCGTACCAGGAGACATGTATAGAAAAGCTTCTAAACAGCAATGCTTTCAGTTTAAAAAAGCTAACAAGCTGGAAACAGTCCATTGAAAAGAGAATAAAATGTGGTCTATTTGCCCAGCGGACTCTATGTCAGCAGTCACAGTAAATGCACTTCGCGACACACAACAGGGTAGATGAATGCCCTCAACATAATCCTGCGGGGAAAAATTTGCAGGAAACCACATAGAATAGGATATCATTTTTGTACAAATACACACCAAATAAACTATATATGATATAATATCCACACATTATGTAGCACGGGTGACAAAATATTAATTGCAAGGGTGTGGTAAAGTGAAAATGTATGCTAGTGGCTGGTGCCCATGTCCGTGGATTAAAGGTGAGTGTCATGGTTGCCCCGAAGGAATTCTCAAAAGCAGAGAATCTGAGCGTGGCACACAGCAGGTAAAGAGGTTATTAGTTTTTTATATGAAAGCTTTCTTTGTTCATTCATTCAACAGTTCTTGGGAGACAAAAGCTGTTGAAGGTGAGGCTTCTCAAGACTTGAAGATAAAACAGTGGATGGGCCTGGTCTGGTCTGGATCATTCTGGAAAAGGAAGGCGCTCCAAAAACAGGGAAGAGGGATGGGGTCCACACATTTTTTAAATTTTATTTCAAATCATTTAAGCTTTTTGATGAAAGAAGATGTAGATTCCTGCTAATTATTACAGACTTCATTTTTTTCATAACTTTGTGCACTGTTGATTCTTATCTTTCTCAAACCAATGTCATTCTTCATTGCTCGTGTATTTTGTCACGTCCTTTAGCCTTATGTTTTATGGTCTAATTTCTCCCCTACTCTCAAGATGCTTTAGAACTGCCCTTCATGTTTCCAAGCCCATCTGTCATGTGTTTTCATGCTGTACCCTCCAACTTGCCAGGTTCTGCTCTGAAACATTTATGTCATTTGCTTCCTTCAAGGGACAGGACCACAGGACTCACTTTTAGGAGGAACGACCACCAGGTGAAAATGACCCCCAAGCAGGAATTTCCAAGGGCTCCCCAGACGCAGGATCCAGGCCCCAGTGCTAAGTTCTCCACTACCTGGGATCTTCTCGTCTTGTTTGTAGGCAGGGTCAGCTCAGCTTCACGCAGAACCTTCCTTTGAACCCTGAGATGGGAACGTTGGCACGGCCCCGACTCCGTTTCCTCCATGGAGTTCAACGGTAACTACCAGCTAGAGCAGCTGGGCTGGAGGAGGAGGACAGGGATGATGAAGGAGCCAGAACACCAAGGTTTTGTTTTCTTAATGCTAAACTCTGCACGACTTATCTCTGTGAAAGACACTTACCTTGAAGGAGCACTTCATCCTTCCCCAGTGGTTCCTCAGGTCATCCTCACGACACATACATCTCTCAACTCCATCTTCAGGGTGAACCGTGAAAGCAGCTCTTCGGCCAATATGAGAAAGAGTCGAAAGTTTAAGTAACATGAAGGGTAGAGGCTCTGGGGTCAGACTGTCAGAGTTTGAGTTCTGGTTCTATGATTCACTAGTTTTAGGAGATTGGTCCGTAAAATAGACGTAAGAAGAGTATGTGATGATGAGGTTGTGAGTATTACACGAGATATGCACGTGGAGCCCTAAGAAAAGCATCTGGCAAATAGCTATTCGAGTTAGCAGTACTACTCTCTACTTCTCATGAAATAGGTATTATTGTTGATGCAAATAAAGTCTCACAACTCTGGCCAGTTGGTCTTACTTCTGAATTCACGTGCATTCCAGAAAACAATATTGCTGGAAGAGGTGGGGAAAATTCCCTGCACAAAATCAACTCTCCCCTTTCTGTTTAAAACACAAGGAGTCCCGCACATACCCAAACATAAAGTTGCTCAAGGTTCTAGAAGCAATACAGAAATTTGCTGCCTTTGGGGCGCCTGGGTGGCACAGTCGTTAAGCATCTGCCTTCACGCTCAGGGCGTGATCCCAGCGTTCTGGGATCGAGCCCCACATCAGGCTCCTCTGCTGGGAGCCTGCTTCTTCCTCTCCCACTCCTCCTGCTTGTATTCCCTCTCTCGCTGGCTGTCTCTGTCAAATAAATAAATAAAAATCTTTAAAAAAAATAAATTTGTTGCCTTAGCTTCTTGTGAAAAATCATGGAGTTGAAAAGAATTCAGACAGCCTGTCGTTACATAATTATTTATTACCAACTGGTGTCCAGGCAGGTCACGTGAAACACTGTACCATAGAGCTCACCATCTCCGGTGTGTGCAGAGCGATGTTCAACAGTGTGAATGGAACGAAAACTACACAGTTTTTTAAGGCTAATTACCCGATGATGAATATTTGCTACCCTGTGATTTTCTTCTTTTCAGGGTTTTCTATTTCGTTGCTTCTCTCTAAACCCAGAGGAAGGATCCCAGGGCAGGAGAAAGGGAGAAGAAAGGGTGCCACCCGGACATCCTGGACTCGGAGCTGGATGTGGAAATGCTCTGAGCTGGGGAGGAGGCAGGACATGTGTGGAGGGCGGGGGCGCGTACAAATGGGGAAAGGATGTGTGGAATGTTGGGCAGCCAAGGGCATGGGACATAGCAGGCACTTGTCATTCTCGAGTGTCCCATTATGTGTAACATTTGTGGAATGTAGAGACTCGGGTGCCACAAGGGAAGGGAAGGGGGCAGGACGTGAGGATGTAAATGGTGTTTCTAGCCGTGCTGTTGCCTTAGACTTTGCACAGACAAATCTGTGACTAGCCTGTCACGGGAGTGGCGTGCGGAGGCCGCAGGTGCCCGCAGCTCAGCTCGGGCGGGGGGCAGGTGATGGGGGTAGGGAGGGGTCAATAGCAGCAACCTGGCCAAACTCTTCCTGATGTGCTAACCCAGCCTCCTCCATAAAAACCCCAGAACTTTCCATTCTTTCCGTCATTGACGACTGCTCTTCTTTAGACCTAGCTTCACACAACACAACACAACACAACACAACACAACACAACACAACAGCATGACTCTACAGCTAAGCACAAGTCCCCGGAAAGAGAAAGGAAAAGAAGAATCTAAGTCACAGGCCTCCCGCTGGGCTTCCTAATGATGCGTGGCAGGGGACGTTTCCCTCTGCTTTTATTTCCAATCCATTGCAGGCTTTTTTTTTTCTTTTCAAAATATCATTAAAATGATGTGACAAATGAAATGAAAAACAAAGTCATATAAAACACGAATCCAATATTTTAATTACTACATTTAACAGGCATGGAAATTATTCTGTCGAAGTACCATACGATTTGCTCAATGCTTCCTCTCAGTCTGGTCTCCCTGGGGCAGGACGCTGTCAGGAAGCCTCCCAGCAAGGAGTGGGGAACGTTCTCTGAGTCAACATCAGTCCTTGTCTGGGCTGTGAATGGAGGCGGGCGCTGGGCCTCTCTGGGACCCTTCGGAGAGACCTTACCCTGTCGAGGTCTCACTCATGCAACAGATACCGCTGAGCAACTAGGACGTAGACGTCCTGCCTTGTCTTCCCCGACAGTCCCTTACTGAACTCCAGTGAGCTTTGATGAGCACCTCCAGTCACTCGGGTCATCTCTTGTCACCCAGGAGACAGGGCACAGGTTCCTCAGGTGTCCCAGGCCCCTTCCCTAGCAGTCGCCTTCATTCCGCAGTCCGCAGTGCTATGGCCTGCGTGGGAGTGGGCGGGGAGCTACGACTCTGGTCTGCCTGTGGCCCTCCAGGATGCCTTGCCCTCCCCAGCACGCTCTTCTCCCACCTCGGCGCACCCCACTTTAGGATGAAGAAGCAGAATGATTGGAAGCTGGGAATGAGGTCTGTAGGGAAAAGTCAAAGCCGGCAGGAACCATCCACGAATGCTAACACTCAGAGTGTCATTGTGGAGAGCGTGCTGCACACCGTCCTCCCCTTCCCCAAGGACAGGCCCGGAGAAAACGGCCACACATGCAGGACTGAGCCGGCCAATGGACCAGCTCTACCCTTGTCAGACTAACGCTGATGTCCCTAGTTCACGTGTCTGACAGCAGGCCCTTCGATCCTGACATTCACCTGGGAAATAACCCTTGTTCTTGGTCTGCAGAAATAAAAGGCAAGATTTTAGGGGCTGAGCTCTCCTGAAACACAATCAATACTGTGACACACGCGCTGTGCTAGTGAGTCCCTGGCTCAGTCATGCAGAAAGGGGAAGGGTCGCTCTGCCCCTCGGACTTCATCTATCTCCTCTCCCTGGAAGAAGAAAGGTAAGAAGCCCTCAGGACTCACTTGGATTTCCCATAAACACTCAGCTACACTCACCCAGGGCTCATGAGGCTGAAGGATTTTAGTGGTGTTTCATTGTGCTGTTATTGTGTTTTAAGGAATCTTTTTCTCTTTCTACATTTGTCCAAGAGCAAATCATTTTAAGGGTACACTTTGATTAGCATACATCAATATATCAGTGTGATAATGACCTTTGCATTAATAACATCCTGAAGTATTTATCCCACATCTCTAGACAGGCTTATGTTCCTTGTTTAAGATGGTGATGGAACAAAGCTTGCAAGTGCTAATCAACCCGGTATTGGGAATGTTCTGGCTTTCAAATTTGTCAGCAATTAGAGTTTATTCATGCTGTACCCAAAAGCCATATGTGAGATCTTTATCTTTCTAAAAACTTCACATGAATTCTTACACATGAACATTTCATTCCTCGTCTCTGAAAATCTCCAATACTTCCCTCTGAGTGCAGAGCCTCTAGTTTAGTATAACTGAGTAAAACGGTCCGAGTATAGAAAAGGAATTATATTTATACCAAGTTAGCTACCACCGGAACTCTTTCCCTCGTTTTCTAGTATCACCTTATGTTTCACTAAAATTGGAGTTTCTCAGATTTATGCCAGTTTCATCCATCAGGTTTGAGTCGAGGTGTCTGCTGGTCCTTTTGCAAAGTCAGAGCCTCGGGGGACAATGAAGCTTTGCCACCACTGAGGTCAGGATGGTAGATGGATGTGCTCTGGCCACGTTAGAAGCAATTCCAGGGGAGGGAATCCCGAAATACTCTGGGTCAGGGGCGGCAGAGCACCGCGGCCAGCAAAGCCAGCTGCCTCTCGTTTTATACAAACTAGGAGTAGTTGTTTACATCTTCAAATGGTCGAAGAAAAAATACATTTTTGTGGCACGTGAAAATTACATGAGATTCAATTTTCAGTTTCTGTAAATAAAGTTTTATTGGAACATAGCCATGCTCACTCGTTGACGTATCGTCTGCGGCGGCTTTCACACAGAAAGGGACAGGGTTGAGTCATTGCAACACAAACTCTAGGCCCACAAAGCCCAAAATGGCCGCCCTCTGGCCCTCTGCAATGGCTGCGCGAGATCGTACGGGGCTGCCGAGGGGAGACTGCACGCATTTGAAACTACAGATTGTGAGAGGTATTGTCTAATTAGCCCCACGTCTGCGCTCGCACAGGAGATGGTGCCGGTGCTACACCCCCCGGAGCGACGAGTTTGTTTTCATTCCTTGTCATCGACACTATTGGCTTGGGGCCCATCAGTGAGCCAGACTCTCAAGCATACTGAGAAGCACACCCGGTGCCTGGAAAGTATAAGAACTCATTGTTTTTATCGTGGCAAAATATACAGGACACACAAGGTACCATTTTAACCATTCCTAAGTGTCCATTGCAGTAGCATTAAGGGCGTTTACAATTCTGTGCACCCATCATCACCATCCATCTCCAGAGCTTTCTCATCTCCCCCAGCTGAAACTCTGTCGGCACTCAACACTAATTCCCCATGCCCCTCCGCCAGCCCCCGGCCGCCACCCTTCTCCATTCTGTCTTTATGAATTTGCTCTGGCATCTCGTGTCCTTTTGTGCCTGGCTTATTTCACTAAGCACGATGTCCTCAAGGACTACCTTTTTTTTTTTAAGATTTTTTTTTTTAATTTTTAAGTGATCTCTACACCCCAGGTGGGGCTCGAGCCCCCAACCCTGAGATCAAGTGTTACATGCTCTACTGACTGAGCCAGCCAGGTGCCCCAAGGAATAACTACCTTTTGATTGATGTTTCCCAGTTTATGCAGAGTTTCACACACATTATCTCACTTGTATTTGGCACAACTACTTTGTGAGGTGGGTTATTTTTATCCCATGAGAGCAAATGCTGGTGGTTAGCCCTGAAACCAATCTGACGTCACCTGCAGGCCGACCCTGCACCTGCCCATGGCTCTCTGAGCCTCTGCCTCATGGTGTTGGCACCACAGGCTGTGCTCTGCCTGGGCACAGGGCATGCCCAGAGGAGCTGGGAGTTGTCACTCTAAGAGCGACCCCTGCATACAAGACGCAGGAGGTGGTGGCTCAGTGTCATCTTCACCCCTCCGGAAGGGCAGTTCTGAGTGGGTTACATGTGTCTCTCAGGAGTGTCCACTGTCCTGGACCCCTGTACTCACCAACTCACTCTCTACTGGCTTCCTCTCTTTCCTGTCTGAATTTCCTGTCTCAATCCCTCCGTTGCTGCTTCAGGTGACCTCCTAAATAAATTACTTGCACCAAATCCTTGCCTCAGGATCTGCTTTGTGGGGAAACTTGCTGACTCTCACACAGCTGATGAGTGAGTCAGGCTTTAAGTCCTAGTCTTCTCATTGCAAGGGCAGGGTCCTCCTCTCTGCCTGCCTTGCAGTAAGAGCAGTCTCTGCCTCAGGCATTCACAGTCCTGTTGCTGGCTGAGGCCTTAGTAAGGAAGTGTTAGCAGCAGGTGTAACTTGCTCCTTCCCCACAGGGAGTGCCTTGGGGAATAGATCACTGCTTAGGGTGACCTCCTAAATAAATTACTTGCACCAAATCCTCAACCAGGGCTCCTTGCAAAGACACTAGTCTCATTCAGACTGCTTTATAAAAGTGTTAGACTTGGGAAACTAGTCCTATTTTCAGCAGGACAGAGTTGATCTGTCAGGATTGGTTTTTGTAAATAAATTTGGAATTTATAGATTTACAGGATACAGAAGACTGGAGAAGAAGGAATAGTGACATACACATTTTCTGTGTGATAAACAGAACTGCAAAATGGACACACCCCAAACCTCAATGCCTTCCTTTGAAAACGATGTGTTTACCTACATTGCTCAAAACTCATCCGCCTAAAGCTAAACTACATTCTCAGGTGGAGAAGGGGATGTTTTGGGAGCCGCATCTCAGTCTGGGGCTCCTCCAGGAAAGAGCGTTTCATGTGTGCCTGTACTTGCCCGTGACACTTGAATCATTACCTTGCCATTGGGTAAGATCTGTAATTCACATTGAGTCTGCTTTGACAACTCAACCTTCCGTGTTAACACTCATATGTACACATTTAAAAACAATAATTAGCACAGGAAGATTTCCATATCCAAGGATGACTAGTTTTCGTAAAAGTTTGTTAAAAGGGAATCTTACTAAAATGAGGGCCAAGATTTCATAGTAAATCCTGGGGGGAAATACATTATCTTGAAAAGTGAAATTAGAATTATGAGAAAGTTTTTCATTGTAGCTTTATCAAAACGTATTGTAGTGTTGTAGTGTTGTACACCTAAAATGAATACAATGGTATATGTCAATTATATGTGAATGAAACAAGAGCGAAAAACTTGTAATTTCAACCACATGCTAATTCATTCAAATAAGTGAAAAATCAACTGTTGATTTTTGGCCTCTTGGAAAAGTTCATTCTTAGGAAAGTTCCTCTCAGGACACAGTTGCCATGTTGTAAAAAAAAACTCTAGCCACATCAAGAGGCCAAGTGTAAGAACTCTGGACAACCTCTTCAGCTGAGCCCACAGCCAACTATCAACACCGTGAGTGTGCCATCTTGGATGCCCCGCCCAGTCCAGCCTTCAGACCCCTGCTGCCTCAGCCAACATCTGACTGCAGCGACAAGAGACCCCAAATGGGAAGCACCCAGCTGAGCTCGGTCAACCCACAGAACCTTGAGAAGTGACAATATCTTGTTTTTAGGCACAGAAAAAGGTTAATAATTTTCAGAATAATTTTTCAATAATTTTTCAAAACTGCATCTACCAAAATTGTACCTAGCCCAGGTATGAGGGCTCACCTTAGCCAAGGGCACAGTGAGTTGCCTCAGAATAAAAAGGGAGAAACCTATGTGCACAGAGATGCAGCTAGATCCATAGATATGATGCTGGTAAGATGTGGAAGATTTCTTCTAGTTGCTTCTATTCTTGTGAAAAAGAAAGCAAACTGTGAAATGATCATCCAGGAACTCAGGTCCTAGGAAGGCACTCCTGAGTGGCTGATACATAAGCTGGATGGAGATGGATAACTGGAGTTGGTTGGATTAAAAAGAGGGAAGAGCAATCTATGCGAAGGGAATAGTGTTGCTGGGGTGACAGGGTGACTAGTGGTGTCATTCACTAGAAAGGAATATAGGAGGAATGGTGGGGAACCGGACAGGTTGCACTCGAGGTGTTTGCAAGGAATCAAGTTCAAATGTCCTTTGGGTGGTTGGATACACAGAACTGGAAACCAGCAGAGTCTGGTCATTCAGTGCGATGTGAGGGTCATAGATATGTAAGTGACCACGGATCAGGACACCAACAGAGAGTATGTTGAACAAAGAGCAGAGGTCCAGCCACTGAATCATGGAAGACACGGCCATTTAAGGCAGGAGCAGGGAAGGCTGAGGGAAGAGGTAGTAACCCTCCAAATCGGTAGACTAGGATTAAAACTGAAAGCTAGAGGGAAAGTGGCCAACCAGAACTCAAGAAAAAAGATATTTTCTAGAAGAGTACGGTCAGCGTGTCCAGTGCCACAAAAGGAATAGGCAGAAAAGAGCCCATCAGATGTGGCAATGTTGTATTCCAAGCTGGGCCCGTTTCAGTGTGGCAGTAAGGTTGCAAGTCAGCTGGCTGGTGTGGAGGGGTGAACCATAATGGAGAAAGTGGGGAGGAGCCTTTCCAGAAAGTTCTCTGTGAAGCAAGGGAGAGGAGATAGATGTTGAATGGGACTGTATGGATTGGCTCTTGTTTTTTGATGGTTTGTGTTAAGATAGGAGTGACATGAGCCTGTGAGGGGGCAGTGATCTCACCACCACAGCAAGTAAGGAGCACCCGCTCCTCCAGGGCTGGGGCCACAGCTGAGAGCAAGAGGAAGTCCCAGCAGCTTATCTTCCAGAATGAATAAGGCTGCAAATGGACGTGCAACGTGACGATGTGATGAGCTCTGAGGAGAAACTGAGCCACGTGGGGAGGCAGAAGCTGAGAGGCTGGTGGTTGTGTGTGGAGTGGCAGCTGGAGCCTCCCTGCTGAGGTGCCAGTGGACAGGAAAATGTGGGAGGGGAGAGAAATCTTCAGGCAAGAGAAAAAGAAGGGACAGTGTCGATGAGGTCACCCTGAATGGTAGGGAGCATGGAGAGTTGTTGCCTGATGGCCTGGATTTGTTTTTCAGCGATCCATGAGGTGGTGAGGAAAGAGTCAGTGAGAGGAAAGGCGTCAGATAGAGAGATGAGGCGGGAGAGGGTTTGGAAGAGTTGCCCAGGGCATGATTCGTGAAGAGGGACGGAGGTGTTAGCGCCTCGACCCCGCAGGAGCCCTTCGCTGGCAGCGGCCGGGGCTCGCTGTGCTGTTCAGCAGCCTGGTTGGGCCGGGGTGGGGAGGCGCTCAGGCAAAGGGCAGATGGGAGAGCAAGGGGGCAAGAGAATCAAGGGGCACAGGGAGAGGGAGGGACCGGGGACTCCAGAGGTCTGATTGCACAGAGACAGAGATGACACAGAGGGGACACGTAGACACAGAGGACACAGAGGTCAGAGACCCGAGGTCTCAGCGTGTGGAAGTCCAGGGCAGTGGGGGTCAGGAAGTGAATGATGTGAAGGACGGGAGCGCATGAGAAGGCAGACCTGGGCGATTTTCGTTTTCAGAAGTGGATTGGTGTGAGTTGCCGTAAGGCTCCGAGAGTCATCCAGAAGGGAGAGGAACTGAGCTCACCTGGTCACCTGGTCACCTCGGGGAGGCCAGTGGATGACTTGCGGAGATACCAGACTTGGCCACCACCCATGGCAAAGCTGGATGTCAGTGAGAAAGGATGTGGAGAGAAGGCCTGGGGGCTCTATTCCAAGAATCTTGAGGATTCTGAGGCCAGAAGACCAAGGCAGAGCATCCAAGAGAGACGAGCCGGTGGTGAGCTTCTCCAGCCCGCCCGCGGCAGAGACAGCGACGGGCCCTGCTTCTCCTTGGTGGCGGTGTGTGTGCCTTTGCTGGGGCCGCCCTCTGCCAGCTCCCCTTCCTCCTCGCTCCTCTGAAATCCTACCTGCCCTCAAGCAACTAAAGGGCACCTCCATGACACGGTCCGTTTTTAACTACGAAAGATGGGATTTCCTCTTCCTCTTGCCCGTAACGCTCCCCTAGGGGGCGCCTGGGGGCGCAGGCGTTAAGCGTCTGCCTTTGGCTCAGGGCGTGATCCCGGCGTTCTGGGATCGAGCCCCACATCAGGCTCCTCCGCTGGGAGCCTGCTTCTTCCTCTCCCACTCCCCCTGCTTGTGTTCCCTCTCTCGCTGGCTGTCTCTCTCTGTCAAATAAATAAGTAAAATCTTAAAAAAAAAAAAAAAAAAACGCTCCCCTAGGGTTGATACATGTGCAGCTTGGGGCTGTAGACACATGTGTGTGTCTTACACTCCTATTCTAGACCATGGGGTGTTTCCACTTGCTCATCTTGGCCTTGTTCACATCATGGAGTCTGGCAGAGATCTTCCGTGAATATCTGCTCCCTTCATCAAGGACAATCGTTATATCTGATCTGAACAATCTTCTCCCCAGGCCCAGGGAAGTCGCAGAAACGGCACCCGCCCTCCCCCAGCCTATGACGATTCAGGCAAAGTGTCTACATGCACAAGGGGTACAAATTATCTAGTCTACTTCCCTCCTATGTGTGTATTTACTTAACTCTTCCTGTTTTAGTTTTAACCTTATAGTTCACTTTGGGGAATGGGTTTAAGTAAGAGAGAGGAGTTTGTCCTTGCAACACTGCTAAACTCTGAATCTTACCTCTTTGCAAGGCATTGCTCTTTAAAAGGTCAGAAGAATTTTTATATTTAAGATCACATTCAATTTCCCCACTTTATCTGCAGGAAGGTAATCAATGGAGGCTTCTCATGAGTTCACCGTATTTTCCATGGGTGAAAAGTCCTTGTTTCCCATGGATCCTTAGGTTCCTCTTTGAGACCAAAAATCCCTTTGAGATGAGATGAGTCCGATCCCTTTTTCCTACCCCAGAGGCCAGCACAGCACCAGGGGGATGGTGGCAAATGGAGGGCCACTCTGACCTCCATATTCTGTTCTTTCCCAGGAAAGATACTCTGTTTTCCATCAAAAACAAGATCATTCTAAATGTCAGCACTCCACACCCATCTGGGCTCCTGAAAGCAAGCTGCCTGGTTTCTGAATCAGATGTCATCACCCACTGAAGAGCCGCCTGCCTCCAAACTCGGCTGGGTGGGAGAGACTTAGGCATCTCCCCCAACGAAGCTTCCCCCACCATGATCAGATCACAGGTGATCATTCCTTTCAAAAGTCAGAGGATGGAGAAGAAATGGACAGCAACAGAATCCTTTCATCCCAGCTTCTCTGACCCCTTGGGGACGAACAATTAAGATAAATCCTAATGGGCTCATTTATAGACGCAAACATTTTACTCCCCTAGGACCACACGAAGCACTGCCATTTTCGTGGGGCTCCTAGAAGGGGCAGAAGGAAATGAAACATAGTATTATGGTCTATGGGCCACAATGGGTCTCCTAGGGGAGACCCAGGACATGCTGTCTGAAGACTCAGACATAAGTCATGGCAGGCAAGCAGCAGAGCACTAAGATATTGACCAAGGCCTGAACAGATTTTCTTGGGGAAAATGCCTGGGTCCCCTCTGAGATGTGCCAAAACTCTCATTGGCCCCTGCTGCAGGGCCTCCTCCCAGGACTACCACAAAGAAGTGCTCAGGAGGAGAAGGGGTTCAAGGCGCAGAAACCTGCGTCCGGCTGCAGGTGAGAACTCTGTGGCCATAAATAACCCATCACTTCATGGGGATGGGAGGGGGGGCTCCAAAAACACAATCACCCTCACAATCTCGTGCATTAAGTCCCATTCATGAAAACTTATGTCAAGCCAAGGATTTCTGAACAGACTTTCATGACATCACGCATTCCCACAGAGGGAAGGAAGAGCCATGAGAAGCTCCTCTAGCGGTGGCCAAATGTTTTTCTTCACAACCTGAAATAATGCTCCAACGCATGGCTGCTTGGATGTGGTAACATCTGCAGATGTTTCCGGCAGAGGAGTCGTGCCGTGAGAAGCTTTCATGCTTCGAGCAGAAAGGCCTTCATAAATGTACATCCAGCATTGGAAAACCCGTAACAATACTTGCACACGATCGAGCCGTGTGCATGTGCGTGCGTGCGCGAGTTACAGGACAGAAGTATGTCTCTCTTCTTGCACTTCGAGGAGGAAAGACTAACGTCTGTTGACGTTGACAATGTGCCAAGTGCTCAGCATACTGTATCTCCCCGTTGCGTCCTCACCACAAGCCTGGGAGGGACGGACTAGCACTATTAAATATTTCATAAGTGAGGACAAGAGGCTCTGAGAGGTCAGACCACTTGCCTGAGGTCCCACAGCTGCAAATGACGGAGTCGAGCTGACTCCAAAGCCCGCGGTCTTCCCGCTACGTGGCTCCGCCCTCTCAAGTTCCAACAGATGCTTTTGTTACCTTTTCCAGTACTCGTCTGTCCACCTTCCTGCTCGAGTAACTTCTACAGTGCATGGGAAATGCTGCCGAAGGGTTGAGGAGGAACCGAAGTTGTTTATAGGTACAGAAATGATAGAGGTCCAACACATTCTTAGGCTTTTTCAGAAGATACGGTACAAGGATACGGTCTTATCACTAACGAGTATCTCATGCACCTGGGACGCGGTGTCCTTGTGCCGTATTTGGGACCTCCCGAAGTGGCCTTCCAAGCACAGAGTGCAGATTATCTGTGCCCCACCGTCTGTGTCCACCGTCTCCCGCCACCATCCTCAGACCACGGTCTCAATTGTGGTGGCGTTGCCATTGTCCTCCTGGCGCCTGGGCTGCATTTCATCTTTGAAAGCCCTGGTCAGAACCACTTTTAAGGACTCCTTGAACCGCTTCTTCCTGCTGCTGCCCACGAAGAAGTAAATAAACGGGTTGGCGCTGCTGTTGATTGTGGAGAAGAGAAGAGAAATGTGGTGCAAGTTCCCGAAGGCTGACCAGTACTCGTAGTAGAGCAAGTACAGCAGCCTCATGGGCATGGCGAAAATGAGGAAGACGATGATGGTGACCGTGATGACCACGTACAGCTTCGAGGAATGGGCCGTCCACGTGTTCTTCCGGATCTTAATCACCAGGATGGTGCTGGACGCCACCATGAGGGGGGTGAAGACCAGGAAGCTCAGAACGGCAATGAAGGTGATCACCGCCCTGCAGTCACTTCGAGAGTGACTCTGCCCCTCGCTGTCAATGCACATGACGTACTCCATGGTGGTCACCAGGCACGACAGCGCCCACAGGAGGGCACAGACAAATGCCGACTGGTGCTTGGGGCGATGACATCGGTACCAGATGGGGTACAGGACAGACAGGCACCTCTCCACACTAATGGCCGTCAGCAGGTAGAGGCCCGTGTTGTAGCCGAACAGAAACGTCACTGACAGTGTGACAATCGTGTAGTAATAGCCGGAAGAGAGCTCATAATCTAAAGCGTAGTCCACAGACAGAATGAAAATACAGAAGAGCAGCGAGATGTCTGCAATAGACAGGTGGGCGATGTACACCGTGAAAGGGTTTCTCCTCATCCGGAAGCAGAGGAACCAGAGGAGGACTCCATTTTCCACGAAGCCCAGAGGGGAGATGCTCATAATTACCCAGTGCACCACCGGGATTTCCCGACGCAGGGCCCCGGCCGAGGTATTCCTGGCGGTGGAGGCGTTCGTGGACGTCTCCTCAGCGAATGACGTCACGTTCGACTCATCCATGAGGAGGCCTCAGGCAGGGGCTGTTCGGGTGATTTTCTATAAATAAATAAAACCAAAACAAAAAAGACACCATGAAAATTGATGCACTGGGGGAGAAGGGAAAATTTCAGCAATGGATCGTAAACTTCATGTTATTAACAAATAGGTTTAACTGACTTTACAATTATCTTTCTGACAATGATAAAATTAGACATTTCACCAGAAAAGAAAACCGATTTCATGATTTTGGGGTCCTCCGATAGCTCTTAATTCTGCACGAGTATTTGCTTGTGGCTCAGTGCCCAAAGGGATCCAGCAAAGCGGGAGGGGTCAGAGTCCCTGGCGTCCGCGTCTGGCCTGGCCCAAGCTTTCAGAACGGCGTCTTGAAAATCATTCATCTTCGGCACCTCTGTGCCCTGTTCTGAGGAACCAGATTAATTGCAGTCGGGTGCAAAGACAAAATATATGTTTGGTCAGTGTTGTTGTTGTCATTCTTTAATGCGTCAATGCCGTAAGTGATGGATAAATGAAAGGGGACAGCTAGCAAAATTATGTTCAATCACGTACCAATAGTTTTGCAAGTGTGAACAATTAGAAGGCATTTATCTTATGTGGTCTCGACATCTGTGACAAAACTGGGCAGCTCCCCAGACTAGGTGTGCCAGGCAAACCAACGCTCTGAGTGACAGATGGTGAGCCTTAACGAGGCGTGGTCACACCTCCACAAAGCACAGGCCAGACCGCGCAGGAAAACGCTATTGACAGACATTCAACAAAGCACTAACTGGAAACCAATAGAAACGCTAAATATTTGAGACTGCAGAGCAAAGAGTCTCAGAAACTTTCTATCACATGTCTATGAATTGCAAAATAAATATATGCACAGTTCCCCCCCCTTCCTGTTATGTAACAAACACACAGATGCCACTTCCCCCACTGGAGAAAGGACAAGGCAGGCAGCGGCAGAGATCCTCCCCCTGGTGCCAACTTTAACTTGTCCTTGACTTTGTCAAGTCGTTGTTGTTGTCATTTTGAAGGTGGTGGTAAAATACTGTTCTTGGCTTTTTGAATTTTGACCTTGTAGACCAGGGTCCTTCCATGTGCAAAATAATTAACCTTTAGGAAGTTGATCAAACCAACATTTTAGATTAGCAGATATCTGCCTTTTCCTCAGAAGCTTCCCTGAAGCACAACAGTGCAGAGATGCCATATTTGATGAAGTTTGCTCGTCTCGATGATATTAGATGTTTTCAGGATTGAGTCAGCAGAAGCCCAGCATTGGCACAGCTGTGCATTTGGGGCTCAGTACAGCTGTGCCTGACACCCAGACTTGCAGGCAGCCTGCTGCAAAGGATAGTTACCTCCCCAGTCGTGTGATCCTGGAGCCCAGGGGGCCTCTGCCTCCCCTGTCCTGATCCCCCAGCTCCTAACACTTCCCTCAGCCTCTCTGATGAGCTCCTGGAAATTCTTTTCACTGGGGCAAGTTCTCCTTCCATTTCATAATTAAACAGAAGAAATAGACCCCAATACCCTCGGGAGCCTAACACTAGGACCAGAATTCAGAACACCATGGCATGGCTGACCGAAGATCTGCTGTAGAGGCCAGCCTTTGTTAGAAGTTTGTAGGTAAGATTGTCATGTTCCCCACATTCACCCATCAAATATTTATTCAAAGCCAACTTCCTGCCGGGCACTATTCTAGGTGTTGGGACACGGCAGTGAAGGAAATCGACCAAGCACCGACCGCTTGGAGTCTCTATTCCAGTGGGAAGGCAGTCAATAACCAAACCGCACCCACAAATAAAAAGATGTCAAGTCCTAGTAAGGGCTACACAGAAAAAGCCCGGATCGTGCACAAACCAGAATGTGGCTGTGGAGGCAGCAAGACGTGGTTGGGTTCTGGGAGCAGTTTGGTTTGTTGATGGGTGAGACATGTTATTGTAGAGAGAGAGTGAGTTTTCAGCCATTTGCCAAATGGACAGGGTGCAGCTGGAGTGGGTTAGGAGAGGTATATTGAGTTTGCAAAGCCTATGCATGGGGCGCCTGGGCATCTGACTCTTGATTTTGGCTCAGGTCATGGTCTCGGGGACGTGGGATCGAGTCCTATGTCAGGCTGCACTCTCCTGTGCCCCTCCCTGACTCTCTCTCTCTGTCAAATAATAAATAAATAAATCTTAAAAAAAGAAAAGGAAAGCCTACGCAAATGGGGGTGTCTCATAGTGTCAGGAGCTGGGGAGACAGGTGTAGGCTGGGCATGTAAACGCAGATATCGTACACAGGTGGGTTTAAAATCATGAGGCTAAAGGAAATTATCTATGAAATATAGGTAATCATAAAGGAGAAGAGGTACAAAGACTGATCCTTGGGGCATTTCAAAGTTTACAGTTTGGGGAGATGAAGAGAAAGAAGCAAAAGAAACTAAGAAGGATCTGGCAAAGAGACAACTAAGGGAGAGTGATATCCCAGAAGCAAAGGTGTTTCACAAAGGTATGATCAACTGTGCTAACTTCTGCTCCAAGTTCAAATTAGATGAGAATTGGAAATGGACCATTAGAGTAGAATCATTGTTGATCTTGACGAGAGCCGTTTAGGCAGAGTGGAGAAAATGAAAGTCTGATTAACCAACATGGATTCCGGGGAAGGTGGGAGGAGAGTAAGTAGACACAGTGAGTATAGACAAGCCTCCTGAGGAAATTTTATGTAAATTCAAGCAGAAATGGAGCAGTAACTGGAGAGGGCTGCAGGGGTTTGGGGAGAGTTGATAAACTAATAAGAATTTTCCAGGAGAGAAGAAACAAGTGATGATTCATGACTTAGGGGTCTAGAGCTTGGTGGAGTTGCTGGCTTTTGCTGGTGGCATAACGTATTCATCAGAGCAGAAGGGAAGGCAGAGCGTGTGGTTGAAAATGCAGTTAGACAGGTAGGCTGACGGCAGGAGTGTTAGAAGTTGGAAGAAGTTCTCTTCTGAATGCCCAGTATCTCTTTTTTCAGCAAAGTAAGAAGCCAGATCATCCGCTAAGCGAGGAGAGGCGGAGGGCTCTCCTCATGTGGCAGCATGTGTGAAATAACCAAGTGAACAAGGGGAAGGACCGGGGAGATACACAAAGAGCCAGATTTCAGGCAAACCTTAGAGCCCACCAGTGGGTCTTTAAACCTGCATGAATTTCAAAATTCAGCATGACATGTGCTTTTCTCCAGCTACAGTTCAGCCGTCCAGGTGTGAGCACGGTGAAGGACAGGGACTGGATTTAGTCAGGGGTGGGGTTTCTCCAGGCTGGGGCAATGGTGAAGGAGGGGCGCCAATGGGATCAGACCACATGGAAGGCAATGAGTACAATGATGGACTACAGAATTCAACAGGGTTAGGAGAAAGGTGAGGTCGTGAGAGAGATGACAGTGAACAGGGCACAGGAGCCATCTGAAAGATCCCAGTGCTATCAGAGGACAGTGGTCCAAGTACTAAAGGTAGGGAACCGGAAAATAGGTCGTGGGGCTGGAGAAAGGGATGCTTGCAACTGAGATTGTGGCAGTGCCGACTTGAGGTTATGGCTGTTGACAAGGGCAGAGCACGACCACAGGAGAAAATGGCTGAGGGAGAATAGAGGACAAGGTCATTCTGAGGTGAGATCAGGACCTGAAGCCAGGCTTTGGAAGACTTATCCACATGAACATTGAAATGACTGGGGAATAGTGGAATATGGTTAGAAAAAAAAAAAAAAAGACTGTGAACCAGGTGCTAAAATCCTCCAGGAACTGGGGGACACACCGCAGGGGTGTGTAGATAATCACAGTGAGGAGGGTCATGGGTAACACAGTTGGATGGTAGGTGCTTCAGAGCTGGGTACTCTGTTGTTGGGGGTGGGGTTTAGAGGCAGAAGAGAGGAAGCAAAATAGTCTGGCGTACAAAGATGTAGAGGGTAAGAAGGATCTAGATTGGCTCTAGCCAGTAGAAAGATAACACAAGCCACATGTCTAATTAAAATTTTTCTGGTAGCCACATACAAAAAACAAAAAAGAAACAGGTGAAATGAATTTATTAACTATTTTATCTAACCCAATGTGTTCAAAATATTAGTTCAACATGTAATCAATATAAAAAATACTAATGAGTATTTTACGTTCTTTTTCTCACAGTGCGTCTTTAAACCCCCATGCGTTTATGGCACATCTCCCTTCATAACGAGCCACATTTCACAGGCTCAATAGCCCCATGTGGCCGGTGGCTACCATATTGGACAGCCCAGGTCAAGAACCATCACAAAACCAAAATACCTTATACAAGGAAGTCAAATGTTTTTTTCTCTTTTCATCACACACCTAAATCAAAGACTAGATATGTCAAATCAGAACTTTCCTAATTTTTAATTGAATTCTAATCAGAATGTTTAAGAAAACTGGCAAGAACATTTTTCTGACTCAGGCTCACCTTCTTGAACGTCTCACAGACCATAGCATCGTTCGGCTTTCTGCTACTCGTTGTGCAAGAGAGCGGTCGTGTACTCCTCATAAAAGCCCATTAGGAGGGGCGCCTGGGTGGCACAGCGGTTAAACGTCTGCCTTCGGCTCAGGGCGTGATCCCAGCGTTATGGGATCAAGCCCCACATCAGGCTCCTCTGCTATGAGCCTGCTTCTTCCTCTCCCACTTCCCCTGCTTGTGTTCCCTCTCTCGCTAGCTAGCTCTATCTCTGTCAAATAAATAAATAAAATCTTAAAAAAAAAAGAAAAAGTAAAAAAAAAAAAAAAAGCCCGTTAGGAAAGGTGTTTCAACACATGAAATCAAACTGCATTTTTCTTCTAAAGTCAAACCAAAGTAACCAAATTCACTTTCTGGAGAGAGATCACCCTCTGTCCATTTCTCAACAAACATTTAGATGTCAGTCACTGTCCAAAGTGTTAAGGATGAAGAAATAAACAAGACACCGTCCTCTGCACAGTTTTGTAGGGGAGACAGAACTAAACCTAATTCAATACAGGAAATGGAAGGAAGGGGACCTGGACCTCATGCCAGGCAAGCACGCAGCAGGAGGCAATGTCTCAGGCCTTCAAGGAAGGCTCTGCAGGGCTGGGCCTTGAAGGGTCAGTAGGAGTTTGTTAGCTGAGGGAGGGAAGAGAGGCGTTTTAAGAAAAAGGAACAGATGGACTGACGCATGGAGGCAGGAGGGCACAAGATGTTGGGGGTGGGGCTCGAGAAGGCTGGTGGAGCCTGGGTGGACGGCGGGGCTGAAGCATGACGGCCCGGTTATGACGCTTAGCTGACATTAGGCTTTCTTCTACAGACGGTGCTTATCCAGCCTGGTACTTAAAAATTACCTGGGATTGCTTATGAAAAATGCAAATTCCAAGACCCCATTGTTTCAGAGAGCCTGGGGATGGGGGTCTGGAGTCTCTAATTTCACAGTCCAGGGGATTCTGATGCAGGTGGGCCGGGGCTGTGGTTTAAAAAGCTCTGCCATTTGCACCAGGGAGCCATGAAAGGTTTCAGCGCAGGGCTGGGATATGACCTGAGCTGTGTTTTAGGAAGGCTACCCTGGTCCTAGTCTACAGGCTGGATGGAGGGAGATGATGGATGGAGCAAAGAAGCCATCAGGGGCTGGTGAGAAGTCCTGCTGAGAAATCATCACTAGCATAATGGCCAAAGGAGGGAATGGATTCCAGTTTGGAAAGAGCAGTCAGGCCTCCGTGACTGTGAGTGTACAGGAGAGAGGAGGGTCAGTGGACCCAGTGTTCCATCTGATGGGGCTGCATCAGTGAACTGAGGTAGGCTGAGAGCGGCCCGGGAGGGTAGCAGCTCGGACAGCCGGGGAACAGAGAGCTTGGTTTGGCGTGCACCAGGTGCACAAGAAGCGTGGGAAGAGCACATGGGGCAGGATCCGGATGTGCGCGACCGTGCGGGCCTGCTCCCCAGGGCCTGCGTTCTTCAGTAGGCAGAACTTCATTACACAAAAGGTAACTGACAGACATGTGAGATCTTTAGAACATTGTGTATCACCCTGCCTTTGCCGGATTGTGAATTTCAAATGCAGGAGCAGCCAAAAGCATGCCCTCTTCAGTTCCCATGACTCTGACCTGGCTCTCGGGAGGTGTCTCCTCGCCTCCTGGTCTGCTTGTTCCCTGCAGCAACCATCCAACGCTCCCTTCACCCACTCTGGTGTTCTCTGTCCACTGACTGCCTCCAGGGCCACGACATTCCTCCTTGCAGCAGAGTTAAAATTGTATCTCCCCCACTAACTTGCAAACTCGTGGAAAACGGGGCTTTATCTTATTCATGTCTGAATCTCTAGCACGTGACACACAGTAGGCATCCAACGAGTACTTACTGAATTATTCCAAGAAATAAAGCCCATCATGTTGGTCCAAGAGAGAAAACCACCAGCTCCAGCCCAGGACATGCCAGTGAATAGAGAGCTCTAGAGAGTTCTAGTGCAAAAACCCCAAGGCAGGTTTTGATCGATGTGATTGGAAAGCAAATAAAAATCCCATAAAAACTAATTCTTATTAAAAACTTAATGATAACTCAGGGCGTCTGGGTGGCACAGTCAAGTTAAGTGTCTCATTTCCGCTCAGGTCATGATCCCGGGGTCCTGAGATTGAGCCCCGCTGGGCAGCCGGCTCAGCGGGGAGCCTGCTTCTCCCTCTCCCTCTGCCTCTCCCCCCTCCTGTGCTCTCTCTTTCTCTCTCAAATAAATAAATAAAATCTTAAAAAAAAAAAAAAACAATGATAACTCTCCACATTGTTTCCTTAGAGCGGGGTTTTATTTAAATGACACATTGCTAAAAACCACATTCCCGGTCTTACCAGACCAAACTGAATTTCAGCCCCTCCAGGGAAAGAGCAGGTGGCAAGAAGCGCCTTGGACGCAGCTGGTCCGACACCCTCACTGCCCGCCCCCTTCCTCGGGTCTCCTTGGTCATCCTGTGCGTTAGTCCCCCTTGTCGGTGGGTGGCTAGGACACGGGAGACTGGGCAGGAGGAGGAGGGTTTAAGGGTAGCTGCTGCTGGTCGGCAGAACCACTTGGCTCAGAATAGCACCCAGCTGAGTTCTCAGAAGGCCGTGAGCACGAGGGGAAGCGATCGCGCTGCAAGATTAGCACTGACGGTCACTGGTCTCCACGTCAGCGCAGGTCTAGTGCTATGCGCTCTGGCCAGATATGCAAATCATTTCTTTTTTTATACAGCTCGTTTTTAGAGAGACATCATATTTGCCGTGATGCCTGTTACCTGGTGGGAACAGTCCGGGGAGGAGGGCGAGCTCTTCCCTGCAGCCCTCTGTGCCCTGATGTGGTCAATGACCCAACACCGCCTAAGTTCTGGGTCAGAACAGACGGCGAGTTAGAGGCAGATGGTGCCGGTATTGGTATGAACTTCTGCCGGCGTCACAGAAGCACCTTCCTACCCTCCCTTCCTTCTCCCAGAAAAGCCCCGATGGAAAAAGTGATACATCAGACAGGAGAATGCAGCTGGGGCAGACATTACAGTCCGAGGCACCTTCCCTTCAAGTTAACTTTGGACCCTTCGATCAGCTCCAGAAAGGATAAGGAAGGCGTTACTGCCCCTTTTTGATGGGGGGAAAGGAAGGATTAGTAAGCAGGCCAAGTTCAGAGCCGCTGTGTTACACTCCTCCCCAGGGCCCCACCACAGGGTGCTCCCGGGACCCTGCAGGGCACTGGGGCTGAAAGCTCCCGGGGATCCTGCTCCGGGAGCCAGCCAAGGCAGGAGCCCAGGTCCGCATCCTAGCTGAGCCGACCTGGTCTCCCACTTAAAAAAGAAGTCCGAAATCCCCCGTCTGGCCAAACGCCCTCTTTTTACAGACCCGTACATGGAAGCCCACAGTGGAGACATTGTGAGAGCCCATCTCACAAGCAGGTGGAGGGAGCCCTGTGGCTGGGAGCTCCCGAGGCTGACTCCTGAACGCCTCCCACTCTGCCCTGGGGCCGGATCCTATTTTTAAGACTTTACCTTTTATAGCCTATTCTAGTCTGCCTCCAGTCTTCCCACTCAAGGAATTGAAGGCAACAAATTCCCCAATGTTATAGGGGATTTTTTCCCCCAAAGACTTGAGGACTTTCTAACTGTGAGTTTGCCGGGGTAGGGCCAGGGGCTGTGTGCTCTCTGCATTCAAATCCCACAGCAGTGAATTAGCCGTGGGGCGGGGTGAACTGCCCGGCGGGAGACGGGGCTCAGCCACCAAGAGACGCGCACCCCCACACACTCAGTTTATAATGGCTCATCAGAGCACGAAATGGGGGTATTTTCAAAACGTTATTGCCTTTTTCTCTAATTATAAAGCAGTATGTGTTCTTTGAAGAAGATTTGGAACATTTAGTGGGGAAAAAAATCATAAGTAAAACCACTAATCAAAATTAATCTGCTTTCACGTTTGGGGATATTTTCTTTTAGTCTTGTTCCTATGCCTCACACACGCTCCTTGTTTAAAATTGAAACTGCTTTTTAAATCTGTTTTGGTATCCTGCTTTTTTCCCTACTCATACTCAATACCATAACGTAAACATTTTCTCCGTCAGCGTGCTCTCTGAAGCCCTGACTTTGCCGGTCACTATGGAGATGAACCCAATTTAGTTTTAATAACGCTCTAACCCTGGACATACCAGTTACTTCTTATTTTTCATCCTTATGCCTAAAAACAAAGGTCTCTAATGAACTTCCTTGGATGCAAATTGTGTGCACATCTTTAATTATTTCCCTAGGACATATTTCTAAAAGTGGAATTGCTGGATGAAAGGGTATAAATATTTTTGAAGATTTGAAAGCATATTAACAACTTGTCTTCCAAAAAAGCACCTGGAGCGATGATACCGCCGTCTACAGCATAGCCATGCTTTTTTCCCCCCAGCGTATATACACGTATCCTTTCTTCCCCCCAGACAACATCTCCATTTTTTTTTTAATTTGCAAATTTGGTAAGTGATAAAAGGTTCCTCGTTTTACTTTGCATTTATTTGATTGCTAATGAGTTTGGATGTTCTTTCATGGTTAACGTTCACTTGTCTTTCTTCTCTGAGGAATTGTTTTTCTTCTTCACCCCACCTCCTTCCCGCTGCCGGTCTGCCTGAGCCGTGTTGGCTACGGACGTTGGGAGCTCGGAGGACTCGGGTCTCACAAAGCTGAGAAGCTCAGCCACCAGCAGCCCAGGGTCACGTCTTCAGTTAGCAGCAAGGCCAGACCCGGAGCCTACACTGCCCGGGCCCATGTGGGCGCTGGTTCGACTCCCCATGCCAGTGCTTTGTCAACAGGGCATGGACGTGGGAAGCTCACTACCCATAACGCCATCAGTAAAACTTGAGGACATTTAATAATGGCCTTACTGTCACCAGAAACCATTGCCACCGCCAGCTTGATTGTCACACATGGCCTTTATTAAAAGCCTCAAAGGATGGATTTTTATTAAAGGTTATTTAATAAAAGGATGGATTATGTATTGTCGTTGAAGGATAATAACTGTTTAGTAAAAGATGAATATTATTTATTAGAGGATGGATTTTTATTTATTAAGGTGCCTTCTACCCAATGCCAAACTCATAACAACAACGAAACAGGAATGAGTTGCTCTCAGTTTCTTCTGATCCCTGTTTCTTTTGTGAAGTGCAATGACCCAGAGTCATCACCACCATCAACAACTCTTCTATGGATGAAGGGCACCATACTTCTGATAATGGAAGTCAGAAGGGCACATTCGGGTTACGTCCTTTCGTAAGGACAAATAATAAGAACGCGCTGCATCCGCTCGTCAGCATTGTGCTTTCAGATGGGTCCTCCGAAAGGGAGGAGATTTCACCCTCACCCTGACCCCCAGCGCACGCACAGAGGGTTACGCACTCTTACTGCGCGCCTCTGCAGCGGCTCATGATGACGCCATTGCCTAGACACGCTTTCTTCCCTCTGGCTCTCCTCCTGGCTGCCTGCAGCTTCTTCTCTGTCACCTCTCCCGGATCTCTTCCTACACAGCTCTTGGGCTGCTGGGCCCCTGGCTGACCCTCTTCCCTTCATACTCTACAGACTTTCCCTGCGTGGCCTTGTCCGACCCCCTCATTCAATATCACCGCACTCTGGTGACACCAAAGTCTCTAGCTCTAACTCGACAGCTCCCCAGGATACCAGACCTTCTAAGCCCTAGTCCTGGATGTCTCCAGCTGGGCCGCTCACACAGGCACACCAGCCCTAGCCGACCCAAAACAGAAGTCAGACCTTCCCGGCTGTTCCATGCTTGCTTTTGTGTCCCTAGCCTTCTAAGCCAAAAAACTAGATATGTTCAGGTGTTACTCCTCTTCTATGTTCCCTGCATGGTCCTCCCATGGTCATTTTGTGTGTTATATGTATTGCATGCTGTATTTTATCTAAGTTTATTTATCCATTTGAGAGAGAGAGAGAAAGAGAGAGAGAGCAGGGCAAGGGTCAGAGGGAGAGAGAGAATCTCAGGCAGATTCCCCACTGAGCACAGAGCCCAACGCAGGGCTCCATCTCATGACCCTGAGATCGTGAGCTGAGCCGAAATCAAGAGTCAGGCACTCAGCTGACTCGGCCCCCCAGGCGCCCCTTGTATGCTGTAGTCATACAATGAAGTAAGCTGCAGAAAAGAAAACGTTATTAAGAAAATCATAGGGAAGGGAAAACACATTTACAGTACTGTACTGTATTTATCCAAAAACCCCTGCATGTAAGTGAACCCACGCAGTTCAAAGCCATGTTATTCAAGGGTCAACTGTGTGTGTGTGTGTGTGTGTGTGCGCGCGCGCGCGCGCGCACACGCGCGCGCACACATGTTCATGCCTAAATCACTCAAATGTTCTAAAAAGTTCTTCCAACATTTGGCAGCATTTCCATGTTTCTGTGATGCATTCTTTCACTCTCGAGGAAGATCTTCTGAGACTCTGCCTGTTGCCACTCAGACCTGTTAGAAATAGGTGTGGTGTGTGCTTTTCATTGTCACTTTATTGAGTTTTGCTTTGCCATCCTGACCCCTCTGACCCCATTTAATAATTTCTGTTTCCATTCTGAAGGTGATGTCTGTCCCAACAGAGTTACTGTTTAGTCTGGGAGAACAGATTGTAACTCTTTGAAAATTCTATCTGGTCATTTATTTTGAGCTTCTATCACATGACTTTGTTTTTAGCAGATCAGGGTGGGAAAACAGTGGTGACTCCCTCAGCCTCCAGCTGAACCATTTCAAACGGGGCTTGAAAGCCCTGGCCTTTCCCAGAGGTGACCGTCTATTCTGCCTCTGCCCAAGCCTGCTTTGCCTCAAAGCCACATTTGCCAAGTGACCGCTAGGTGTGAGTCCTAAGCAAAGCGGTTTGGCCCCCGACCCTCAGTTGCTTCACATAATTGGCATTTTAATGTATTTCTGGAAGATTGGGGTATAAGGAAACCTAGGTATTGAAAAGCACTTTGCTAATATGAGTCTCATGGAAATGCCAAATGGAGATAATGAATCAGCAAGAGGGAAAACCAGCATGGTGGCTTCTATAGACATTAAAGGATGTGGGCTTTGCAGAGCCCGTGTCCTGGCAGGTCTCCTTGAAATTGCTACCTCCATTTCCCTCTCCATGAAAGGGAGAGGAACAGATGGACAGTGGAGCTGACAGACAAGCAAGGAGCACCAAAGGAGGCGAGAGTTGTGGGGTTTCTTCAGCTCTACCAGGGCATAAGACAGAGAGTTTTAAATGCTGTACACTTTGCTTGCTGAAGTTTTCTCTAGAGATCTAAGAAGCAAACATGCTCTTCCATATTCCTATTCATGTCCTCCCATGGTCCTGGATTCCCAGCCTGCCACATCACTCTTAGAGGAAGGGAGGAAGGAGGGAAGGAGGGAAGGAGGGAAGGAAGGAAGGAAGGAAGGAAGGAAGGAAGGAAGAAAGAAAGAAAGAAAGAAAGAAAGAAAGAAAGAAAGAAGGGAGGGAGGGAGGGAGGGAGGAAAGAAAGAAAGAAAGAAAGAAAGAAAGAAAGAAAGAAAGAAAGAAAGAAAGGAGGGAGGGAGGGAGGGAGGGAGGGAAGAAAGAAGAAAGAAAGAAGAAAGAAAGAAAGAAGAAAGAAAGAAAGAAAGGAGGGAAGGAGGGAGGGAGGAAAGAAAGAAAGAGAAAGAAAGAAAGAAAGAAAGAAAGAAGAAAGAAAGAAAGAAAGAAGAAAGAAAGAAAGAAAGAAAGAAAGAAAGAAAGAAGAAGGGAGGGAGGGAGGGAGGAAAGAAAGAAAGGAAAAGAAAGAAAGAAAGAAAGAAAGAAAGAAAGAAAGAAAGGAGGGAGGGAGGAAAGAAAGAAAGAAAAAGAAAGAAAGAAAGGAGGGAGGGAGGGAGGGAGGAAAGAAAGAAAGAAAGAAAGAAAGAAAGAAAGAAAGAAGGAGAAAGAAAGAAAGAAAGAAAGAAAGAAAGAAAGAAAAAGAAAGAAAGAAGGGAGGGAGGGAGGGAGGGAGGGAGGGAGGAAAGAAAGAAAGAAAGAAAGAAAGAAAGAAAGAAAGAAAGAAAGAAAGAAAGAAAAGGAAGGAGGGAGGGAGGGAGGAAGGAAGGAAGAAAGGAAGGGAAAGGAAAGAGAAAAACCAACAAAACTAGGGCTCCATGGTGGGTCATCTGAAACCTTTTTTTGTTCCTCCGCAACCAAACAGAGAGGCCTGACCCTCGGCCGGACCTCCGCAGGTGCGCAGCTCTAGAGGAAAGGGCAAATTCCCCCTTCCGTGTGTGTGCAGTAAGCTAGACAAACAGAAACCTGTTTGTGAGATGGAATTTCCATGACAGGGAAGGGATCTGATGGCAATGTGCAGGGCAAGGACATCTGTCCTGGTATTAAACGCCCCATTTCCAGCTTCCTACCAGTTGAGCCATCTGCACAGAGAAGCCAAAACTTTCTGCTCACTTTCCAAGTGTACAGCAGGATCAACTTACAACACCAGTCTCAGGGCAGGGGGAAGCAAGGGGCTGATCCTGTCCCCTAGCGGACATCGGCGTGCCTGGAGATTTGGGCTGTTAGAACTGAGAGGAGGGTCTCTCAGCATCTAGGGGTTTAGGCCAGGAAGGCTGCTGAGCACCCCACCCCGCACAGAGCAGCTCCCCACAACAAAGAATGATGTGGCCCGAATGTCACAGTGCCAGGTTGGAAACCTTGCTCTAGAGGGAGGCTTGTTACCACCTTCTCGTTGCTGCTAACAAAGCCATGAACAGCATCCTATACATTGCTTCCCCCAATGTTTCCCACCCCTGCCCTGGAAGTAACTGCCAAGAGACATCAAAGAGAAGATGGAGCAGGAGATTTCTTTCAGTGGAGCCTTGCCACCCATGGGCTGCACGTCCGAGTTGATAAGCAACGGAAGCCAGGAATAATTGTGGTGCCCACTAAGGAAAGGCGAAAGAAAGGAAAAGAAAAGAAAAGAAAAGAAAAGGAAAGGAAAGGAAAGGAAAGGAAAGGAAAGGAAAGAAAAGAAAGGAAAGGAAAGAAAAGAAAGGAAAGGAAAAGAAAAGAAAAGAAAGAAGAAAGAAAGAGAGAAAAGAAAGAAAGAAATCAACCCAGCTTGCCTCTGGCCATGCCCAACGTTTCTAGTCCAGTGATTTCCCCAGAGGAATCAAATATAGTAACAACCCTTTCAGACCCCAACTCTTTTATCATTCGTAACAACACATGGAACAGCCCCGAACACCCCCACGTCCACATCAGACTCATGAATCGATCTCAGTTTCTTGCCCCTATCACGAGTCAAAGAGAAAAACGAACACGGAAGTTTCAACCCCAAAGTTGAAAAACAGCGTCTGAGGACAGTTCACCCGGCAAAGAAGCAAATTTTCCAAAACAAAGGCAGGAAGGAAGATACAGAGGTTTTGGCCAACACACACCGAATATCTAACACACCGTAGAAACAGCCAGCACAGAAAGAGCTGCCCGGGCAATAGGTTTCTGAAGAGGGAAAATCTTACTCTGGTTGCCAAGGGCAGTTGAACAATTAAAACCTGGGGTGCAGACTCACTAGCTCCGTCTGCCCAGGGAGGGTCAGAGGTGGCAGCAGGGACGGTGCCCCTTCGCATCCTGGGGCCCCGATGTCCCGCCAGCCTGCAGGGTCTCCGGTCCCCACATCTCCGAGGACGGCGGCAGCCTCCTTCTCTGAGGAAATCAGAGCTGCTCTCCCACTGCTGAAAATATTTGAGTTGTGCCAAGCAGATGGTCCCACGCTTATCAGCAGAAGCCGTGCTTCAAATGGCATCATTCAGTGAAACACTCAAGTGAAAATCTTCACGCTGATCCAGAGTGGGAACGAGCTGGTGAGAGTGTGGGGTGGTTGACCCCCGGGGACTGTCAGGGCCAGCCGGGGCTCAGGAGAAAGGTGACCCAGAGAAATGTTCTATGGAAGGGCAAAAACCACCTGAGTAGCAGAAAGACAGAACCACTTCCATCCCTGACAGTCTGGAACTAGCCGACTGGTCTCTGCAAAGCTCTTTGAGACTGTTTTCTCGCCTGTAAAATGGGGTCAATCCTCTTACCACCCAAAGTTGCAATGAGATGTAGGTGTCGACCTGCACAGCGAGGGACATGCTGTTCGGTCATTAAGTCCCCATTCCCTCCCTAACGCCCACGTTCAGAGCCACAGCCCGGGCTGGTGCGCGAGCACAATGCAGTGCCCAGGAGCTGGGTGTCAGGGCTGCAGGGACACCAGCGCCCAGACTTCTTCTCCGCCCGGGTCGGAGACTGACCCCTCCAGCAGCTGTTCCTGTGACATGCATTTTCACCCCTGCAGTTACATTACCCTGCCCCACCCCACCCTCCAACCCCTGTCCCCTCTCCAACAGCCCCAGTGTAAAGGCCTAAAGGCCAAGCTGGAAAGCTCTGGATGGTTTGACTCGCCAGCCCTGCCATGAAGACCCACCCTCCATTCGTGGCCGTATTTCTTCCTTGTCAAAAGCATCCCTTCATGGTTACTGTGTCAAAGTAGTGACGGACCCGGGGGACCAATTAGATCAAAACGGCGAGAAGGCGATTTCAGATTCTGTGGGAAAGCAGACTCGGGAGCCCATATATGACGCTTCCCTCTGACTGTTTCCATAAGCAGCAGGACTGGAGTGAGCCCTGCGGCTCCTGTGGGAAGCCCGGCCGGGGGCTCCATCCTCCCGGGGGGGAGAAGAAGAAGAGGGAGAGCAGGAGCCTTCCCCCAGGACCTCCAAGCCACGGGCCACACAAAGTGAGGTTCGGGGCATCCACGGGTGAGGAGGTGCTGAGCGGCTCCACCCCAGGGGGTCCAAGTGCACTCGCGTTACCTGGATTTGACGTTCCAAGGGAGGAGAGGGGCAGCCTCCTGAAGGACTTTACGTCTCCCGGAGGATCATCAGAAACTGGAAGGAGACCTGGGACCGTCTAAAGCAACCACGAAGCAGAAAAGAAGGAACACTCGGTGGGAAGGGGGTCAGACAGGCGCAAGCAAAGGTAGTTCGGAGAGAAGTCCCGGGCTGCTGAGAAGGGTGCAAAGTCACGGTTGGGGAGGAAGAGAGGCCCCGAAGGAAAAGAGGAGTGAAGGAGAACGGGGATGGGCAGAAGGATCCACTCTGCTCCTCTGCTCCACGTTTGCTACTTCTCAGAAGCTCAGGGACTGCCCAGATTTTATGAACGTTTTGCCCTGTCCCTACGGGGGCTGTGCAACCCTGAGCAGAGTGACCAACTAGAAGGAAGACTCCAACGTCATTATTTAAGTCAACAGAACACAGGGCCTCACCAGTTGGCTTTTTCCAGCTCCCAACAGAACAGAGAAGTCTGTCCATGCTGGCAGAGAACGAGTTGCCCAATTTGTAAATTGGTGACAGTCACAAGGTGAACGAGGACCAGGTCACCGGGACGGTGGAGAGGCCAGGTGGTGCCCAGGTGAGGGCAGAGGGCGGAGGGCAGAGAGGGGCAGGGGCTGGTGGGAGCCTGGAAGAGAGGGCGCTCTCTCCCCCAGACTGAGTGGGCAGTAGGAGGCCCCAATTGTTTTGTGACTAATTGGCACCCTGACAAGAGCAGGGACGACTGCAGATGGAGCTGGGGTTTCATTTGTGGTAGATAATGATTTCTACTTAGAGAAAATACAGCAACTCTCTGTAAAAATAAAACTGCTCGCATTTAAGCCACAAATAGGTTGGCTATTTCTGTGCCAGGCTTGTCTTTGTGAGTAATCATCCTCCTCTCGAGAGGTAGGGAAAGTTTGGGGGAGGGAGGTGTAGAGAAAACGGGTAACAGAGCTGGCGAGCCTGGGGAAGTGAAGTCTGTGGTCCTGGGTGTCCAGCGTGGAAGGAAGCTCTGGCTTTCACCTCCATGAGGCAAGCCCCACCTTCCAAAGTTCCCTAGAGAAACACCATCCCTCTTTCTCCCAACAAACAACAGGGAAACGTGGTGGAGGGGGCCTCAGGAAGGTCATTACAGGAACAAGGAAAGTCCGCCAGAGAGCAGACCTAGAAGTGGTAGAGCCATAAGTAGACCCATAAGTGGAACTCACTCAAATTCTAAACCCTCTCAATGCCATGGAGCTCTTGCTCGGCGCTCAACCCAGGGATGCCCAGGGAATTCCACTCACATCCTAGAATGCATTTCTCCTCTGGAAGGAAGTCTGCTTTACCCTGGATGTTGAACTCAGGATGATGGGGAGATAGCCATCGAGGGCTTCCCCAGAGCCCGGCACTCCCCTTGGAGTTAGAAGGATGCAAGAGGCAGAACAGCAAGAGGGAGGGTCACTATGCTGAGAGAGAATAGCTGGGGCTGGGGCAGGTGGGAGGGCTCATTTTCATAGGAAGATGACAGACCTCGGAGTCTGGGTTGGAAAAAACAGATCTCAGAGCGGCAGACAATTCATTCTGTACAAATTGTCTTGGTTCAGCACTTGGGAGCAGAGCAACTTCAGGTTTGCTGGAAATTTGGACTCACAACCTTGACCAGGGTGATGAGTGTGATTCTTTACCCCCTCTGTTTGATTGATAGGGTCTTAGAGCAGGGCTGGCCCCGCTCTGTGCCCTCCAGTCCTGCAAAGGAGACTTCAGATCTCACTGGCCAGATAAAAATCCAAGATAAAACCCTGAGAACAGAACTCTCCCAGGCTGATCTGAATCCCATCAGCCTCAGGGAATCTTCTCCAGGCTTCTGCCCTGTCTGGGATTGGTTGGGTCTCTCCCAAGTAATGATCTTTACTTTCAGTACACATTTCTAAAACATCAAATCTTAAAGAAAAATGGCATATTTCTCCCCCACGTCATTTCTTTTCCTGCAAGGAGACCGACCCACGTGGTGGGGCAGAGACCACAGCAGGTATGACAAGAGGGGGAAGCAAACCCACGAGAAAGTCACAGAGGTCGCCTTCCTGGATGAACCCTGGGGGGATTAGACCCAGCTGTGGGAGGCGAGGTCTCCAGCCTTGAGTCTTCCCAGACCTCCCACCGGATTTGGAATCTGCCAGAAAGGAGACTGTTGCCCCCGCAGCACCAGCACCTTTGCAGAGTGATGAGGACGTGAAATGCGGCTGTGTGGGGACATGGGGACACTGCTGTGGGGCGCTCCTCCACAAAGACACACGTCTCGGGCAAGTTCCCTAATTTGAACAAATGGAATTTCTCCTTGTCCTCCAAATCAGCACCTAATCAGCTACACAGACACTTTGCCCTCTAGATTCCTTACCTAGATTATAATCATGTGCTCTCCCTTATCCAAACATCATGAAAAAATCCAGTTGTGAGAAAGAATATTTTTGGAGCATTGCCTTGGGACATGGAGCCTATCCACTCCTCTAGATGTTCTAAATATTACCCTGGGTTCAGCCCTGCATACTTGGCCAGCATTGTCTTGGCCCTTCATAAAACTCTAATTTCTAAATTATCCTTTGGAGATACTCATCAGCTAGCATTTAGAGGCTCTATAAAAAAAAAGAGAGAGATAAAGAAAGAGAGAGAGAGACATAAAAAGATCGAAACCGTGTTCACGTAGGATCTGGCTAGCAGCCTTCCCACCAGACTACAGAGTCTCGTCCTGGAGATTTCGGCTTCGGAAGTGGCTGAGCTTCTCCTAAGCAAGCAACCAATTTGTTTATGTCAATAGAAGACCATCAAGTGTGTAATTGGGTTTTTTTTCTTTCCCTGCTGGAAAGCCTGAAGACACATATCTGTCCTGCTTTTGCAAATGGACCACAGGTCTACTTGAGAGAAAAAAATGTTTGAAATCGCGGATTGAGTCAGAGGTCCATCTGGGTACCATTAAACCTGTGTTCATTATCCCTTTTCTGCTCCTGACTGTGGATTTGGACAGTTTTTTGTTTTTTGTTTTTTTTTTACCTACAACGTCCTGAAGGAGACGGAAACAAGTCAGTCACTTCCAACTGATAGTAACTTAGGTATTGGGACCACCACAAGTAGCTAGCTTACATGCCAGTGATGGGACCCAGGCAGAGAAGCGTTCTCTAAATACTGTGGTCGCACCTATGAAATGACATTTTTAGAGTGACTTGTTTACGTGTCCCTTCTCCCCACAAAACTGAGCTCCTTGAGGCGAGGCGATGCCTTACTCATTTAGTATTAGCTGAGCAAAAGAACAAATTAAATAAACCAGCTGTGTTCAGAATTGCTACCCCAATCTCAATTATTGCTTGTTTTATGATTGTTTTATAATGGTTATAAAATTGTTTTAGAATTTCTTGAGTGCTCATCTAATTTTCCCAACAGACTGTGAGTCGCTGGGGAAGGAACCACCTCTCTGCTTCCCTCTGTGACTCGTATGGGGCTGAAACACCCGAGGTGAGTGCTGCCGGATGGTTGGACAGGTACTGGGCTCCAGCTACTGCTGGGGGGCCAGGTTGATGTTTTACTGAAACAGTCCGTCTCGGTTGATCATCATAGCACCTAGCAAACCCTTCGCCTGAGTAAACCACGATACCATACTGACGACTTGCATGTGTTTGGGGCACGCGTGGTGTAGGTCATTACTACGTGTCAGATCATAGAGGGCGAGGACTCGCTAGCTCTCTTTTGTAAAACCAGAGTGTCTAGTCATGGCCTAATACGCACTTACCAGACAGTTCTGGTGGCAGATTACAGAGGCGAAAACCTAGCCTTGCCTCAGTTGTCTGAAAACAATCTGAACAACACCCAAATTCCATGCCATCTACGGGGCTCATTATCAACAATTCAACGTCCACTCATTGCCCTAAAGAGGGACGTGCAGCATCTGCAGCCAAGATAATAATAGTTGGATATTTCTGGCAGCTGTAGCCCCTTTAGAGTTACCCAGCTACCCTATGTTTACTTATAAAAACCGTATCAGAAAAAACGAAAATGTCCAGCCTATGACAGTTTAAAGAGACAAAATAAATAAAATCAACCTTCTTAATTTTGGCCCAACTTTAATCATTGCTCAGGGGAAAGAGGAAAGTACAGTCAATTCCAGTGGTTCAGACTTGACCACTGGTAGGTGGCTCTCCAAGTGCTTGGTCTGCTCTTCCAGCCTTTCTGTCCTCGTCCTGCAGACCCATCACCACACAAAGGTGAGCCAAAGAAACAAGGGAAGGGCAAGCCCGCCATACTCATAGGAGAATGCGCTGGAGAGGGAGGTTGGACTATTGGCCAAAATGAGACTGAGGGATTTTCAATATGTTCCATTGAACTTCTCTCCTCTCCCTGTGTTCTGGTGACAAGGACCTGTCAGTGGGTCACTATCCTTGAGTCAGAAGATGCAGGGGTGAAGGGAGTGGTACAGAAGGGGATTCCTGAGTGCTGAGAGGAAAGGTATGGATGATGAAGGAAACAGAAGGCCTCCAAACACAAGGCAAAAATGAGTGACCCCTGAGAAGGGCAACTCTATCACTCAGGGACTCCCTGGAGCCCACAGGGAGAGGTCGGGGCACTGGGCAAAGACCTGGTTTTTTAAAGATTTTATTTATTTATTTGAGAGAGAGTGAGAGAGAGAACACGAAAGGGGAGAGGGTCAGAGGGAGAAGCAGACACCTCGATGAGCAAGGAGCCCAATGCGGGACTCGATCCTAGGACTCTGGGATTATGACCTGAGCCAAAGGCAGACACTTAACCAACTGAGCCACCCAGGCGCCTGAGACCTATTGATAGAGGTCAAGATCACCCCAACCTAGGTTAATGTCGTCACTAATCTGTGTTACCTTTAAATCCCTTAAATAGGGCTGATACCCTGGAACTGCAAAAGGAATAACCTGCAGTGAAAGTTCTAGAAAGTTCTAGAACAGGAGAGTGCTAGGATCAGAAGTCTTTCCTGACCAACTCCACAGACACAGATCCTCCGATACTGTGTTCTCCCTGCACCTGGGAGACTGGGTGCATAGTCTCGACAAGATGCCACACTATATGACTCGTTGCTTCCCCAGGGACGATGGGCCCTCCCAGGGATCTGCCTTGCTAGAGAGGAAATTTGAGCTGTTTTCTCCTTTCGCACGTCAGGAAGCCTCAGAGCAGGTGACACCTCACTGCCCGCCATTACCTGAGGGTGGCCCTTAAAGTGCTGCGCTCCGGAAGCTGGCTTGCTTATGCTGTTTGTACCCAAGCTACGTCGAGAAACTATCCGGTTACACATACAGGGAAGCCTTGTTTCCCATAACCACCTCCAACCAGATCTTAACACGGGAGTTCCTGCAGGTAAGGTAGGGGCTGGGTAAACACGTGCACAGAGCAGGGGAAAGGGAAGGAGCAGTGGGGACAAGCAGGCCTGTGTAATACCACAGGCTTTGTGTTCACACTGTCCAGGGTTCCAATCCACTTCACCTCTGGAGTCCTCAGCCAAGTTTCTTAACTTCCCAAAGCCTCAGCTTCTTCACCTGCAAAATGGGGACAATGTCATACTCCCTTCATCAGGCTGTGCGGGCAGTAAACCGGGAGATGCGGGAAGCCTCCTGCAAGTGTTCGTTCATAAGTCTTAGCTGTTTCATTCTTGTTGCTTCTGTGGCTATAGTGGGGTGTATAGTGTGGCTCAGAGAATGTGTCATTTAAAATTCGACCTAGATTTTCAGTAAGTCAGTTCATTGTTTCTAATACAAACTATAAAAACTAGGGCTTAGCAAAGTCTTTTTAACTGATGGGATGCAGCGAAAACAGAATGGGAAAGCATGGTAGGTGGCGTGGTTTGGGGTCCCTGGGGCCACTGTAACAAAGTGCCACAAACTGGGGGGCTTCAAGCCACAGAAATGGATTCGCTCACAGTTCTGGAGCTGGAAGTCAAGGTCAAGGTGTCAAAAGGACCATGCCCTGAATCGCTGGAGATAGAATCCTTCCCTACCTCCTCCAGCCTTCTGGTGATCCCTGGCAATCTGTGGCAATCCATACTGATCCGTGGCAATCTGTGACTGTCCATGGCTTATAGCTGCCTCGTTCCAATCTCTGTCTCCATCGTCACACGTCCTCACGTGGCTGTCTTCTTATGAAGACACCAGTCCTATTGGATTCCATAATCTTAACTAATTATGTCTACCTTGACCCTATTTCCAAATCAGGTCACGTTCTGAGGTACTGCGACATTAGCACTTCAACATATATTTTGGGGACACACAACTCAGCCCGAAACAACTGCTATACGTAGCTGAATTTTACTGCTCTGCCACATTCCAGGATGATACAGGAAAGTGTCCTTCGGCCACTGCTTAGGTAACTCTGGGCCCCCAACACCTCTGTTTGGGGGTATAGGGTGTCCTGTGTGCTATGAGCAGCCATCCTTGACACGGGGACGCTCTGGAGCCCAACCCAGCCCTCCGCTGGGGTGCGCTCAGGGAAAACAAAACCATTTTAATATTGTCAAAAACTCTCATGTGCATGTCGAGGGCTGCTGGCCAGGAAGAAAAGGGATTTGCGAGGAAAGAGAGCAGTCCCCCTTTGCTGCCATACGTTTAAACTGTTTCTATGGAAATAACCGAAATGTTCATTGATGGATGAATGGATAAAGAAAATGTGATACAGATACGGGTATAGATATATATACCACATTTACACACATGTCACATTGATATTTACATATGTACACACACATACATATATACAGTGGAATATTACTCACCCATAAAAAAGAAGGAAATCTTGCCATCTGCAGCCACGTGGATGGACCTTGAGGGCATTATGCCGAGTGAAATAAGTCAGACAGAGAAAAACAAATACTATATGATCTCACTTCTGTGTGGGGAAAAAAGCCAAACTCACAGAAACAGAGAATTGGTGGTTGCCAGGGGCTGGGGGTGAAGGGTGGACAAAATGGGGGAAGGAGGTCAAAGGTATAAACTGCCAGGTCTGAGATAATTAGATCCCGGGGACGTAAGGCACCGCAAGGTGACTCTGTTAACAATACTGCGGCGTACGTTTGAAAGTGGCTAAGAGAACAGATCTCAGAAGTTCTCACCACAAGAAAAGAAATTGTCACTACGTGTGGTGTGATGTTAACCAGCCCTATGGTGGTGATCATTTTGCAGTATAGACATATATCGAATCTTACATTGTACCCCTAAAACTAACAGATGCAATGCCACGGGGCCCCCAGGTGGCTCAGTCACGTAAGAGTCCGACTCTTGATCTCGGCTCAGGTCTTGATCTCAGGCTCATGAGTTCAAGCCCCACATTGGGCTCCACCAGTGTGCACCCTACTTTGAAAAACAACAACACGACACTAACACAGTGTTATATGTCAATTATCTCAGTAGAAAAGTGTCTGATGGGGGCGCCTGGGGGGCTCAGTTGTTAAGTGTCTGCCTTCAGCTCAGGGCGTGATCCCAGGGTCCTGGGATTGAGCCCCACATCAGGCTCTTCTGCTGGGAGCCTGCTTCTCCCTCTCCCACTCCCCCTGCTTGTGTTCCCTCTCTCACTGGCTGTCTCTCTGTCAAATAAATAAATAAAATCTTTAAACACACACACACACACTCACACAAGTGTCTGATGGTTGCCAGAGGGGAGGTGGGTGGGGGATGGGTGAAATAGGTGAGGGGGATTAAGAGGACACTTATTGCGATGAGCCCTGAGCAATGTATAGAACTGTTGAATCATCATATTCAACACTTGAAACCAGTATAACACTTCATGTGAATTATACTTGAATTTAAAAAAGATGACGTGAGTAGCCTTGGATTTATGTATATATAATATGAATCTAAGCAACTACTAAAACAGCTATATAAAAACACTGCACATAAAATAAAACGTAGTTGCAAAATGTGTTCAAGGAACTCACATGAAGGAACTAAAAAGAAAAAAATTAGTATACAAAGAGAGAGAACAAAGGAGACACGTTTGCTGCTGCATCTGGAACAGGGTGGCGGTTATGCAGGGTTACGCCTTTCGTTAATAGTCGTCAAGCTGTGTACTGAAAATGTGGTATTTTTTGTATGTAAACTATATATCCATAAAAAAATTTTTTTTTAACTAACACAAAATCCAAATGTCCTGAAACAAGAAAGAGTGAGGACAGAAAACTCAGGCAGAACCGTATCACGCGCTGGGCATTGAAGCAGCCGGCTTTGCAGCACACAGGCTGCCGATGTGTAAATTGAACACTTACAGAGAGGCTCTATGTCGTCCTCCCTCAAGCAAGGATCAGGCCATGCCCTTAAACAGTCTGAGCATGTCCACGTCTCCCGCTCGGCTCTGGAGGACTGTGGAGCAGGGGGCCATCCCCTCAACAAGGGGGTGGCATTCTAGAGAGTCCTGCCCAGGTGGACAAGAGCCGCGCTGTGCTGCGGACAACACCGACCTCGAGCCCTTGACAGCAAGAAGGGGTGGCCCCCACACCAGCACACGCCCCCCGCCCTGCCCCTCGCCAGTCCACGTAGCTCTTCTCCTCCTTCTTCCCAGCCCCTTATCACAAACCCAGTCACGGTCAGTGGAAAAATTGCTCTGCAAGGACGTGCCTGATTCTTTCCATTTTGGCAAATTGCAGCCTTTTTTTCTCCCTGTAACTGCCTCCCATGACCGAGCAAAGCAGCCGGGGCCTGGGGAGGAGCCTTCAAGGTACAATGGGGAGGAGACAGAATATTGGAAATATTAGAACATCTTGGTGTCCTATGCCTGGTTTCCCTCCTCAAGGGAGGAGCTGGGACTGTGTCCCCAGTCTGTTTCTCCAGCAAGATATGTCCCCTTGCGCCATCTCACACACACACACACACACACACACACACACACACACGCGCGCGCGCGCGCGCGCATGTCCACCCCTGGGGCAAAGGGCTCGTGGCCCTGCCCCTCTCCGGCAAGCGCTCTGGCTGCCGCTTCTGGAAGCCTTCTCCCCACAGCAGACCTCTGCTAACCTCTTTGGGCCTCGAGTTTTCTCGCACTTTCCCTGGCGTCCTGGACTCGTGGCCCCTGCAGGAATGAGCATCCGCACCCTCGGTGAGGAATCCTGACGCGACAGCTGGCAAAGAAACCTGCGCCCCCCGGCCACCAGCTGCTGTTTCAGTCCTGGTGAGCGGTGATGTGAGGGGACCACTGTCACCCCTCACTGCAAAGATGACTCCATACTCCTACCCCCGAGACCTGCCTGTAAAGACCCCGTGGAGGACTGGGAAATGTAATTAGATGCAGGTTGAAGTCTCACTATCAGACAGACGGACACAAAACCTCTTATTCTATGTGCATTTTTTCACATTAAAATGTACCTATCATAAAATTTGACATGTTAACCATTGTAAGTGCACGATTCAGTGCATTAAGTCCATTCACAGTGCTGTGCAACCACACTGGCCTCCGTCTCCAGGACGTTTTTCATCTTCCCACACTGCAGCTCTGTCCCCATTATCAGGAGCGCCCCATCCCTCTCTCCCGTCGGCCCCTGGCAAGCTCTCGTCTTCTGTCTCTGAGTCGGTCCACCCGAAGTGTCCCCGTAAGCAGGGGCGTGCAGTGTCTGTCCCTCTGGGGCTGGCTTATTTCACGTAGCATGATCTCCAAGGTCTGGCCACACTGTCGCGTGTGTCAGATTTGTCTTCCTTTTTATGGCTCCGTAAGATTCCATCGTATGGAGCAGAATGTGTTCAGAACACATTTTCCCGGTCCACTTATCTGTCGATGAACTCAGGTTGTTGGAGGACGTCCTTTGTAAGAGTTGCATTGGGGGACATGCCTAAATACCCTTCTTTCCATCTAGTTTTTAGGGCCCCTCTCGGCAGCAACAGTTGGGACACCTAGAAGGCGCTTTGCAGGCCCTGCTGGCCCTAATCCGCGCGTGTGCCCAGGGACCTGTATCAGGGTTCTGAACTGCGAGCGACAGAAACAGACTCCAGCTAATCTGAGTAGAAAGGGGAGTTATTAAAAGGATATTAGCTAGCTCACAGAATCTCCAGGACAGAAAAATCCGGGCTCAGTTAGGATGCCAAAAACAACTGCATGACTGCTAAAATCGTGCAGCAGCTTCAGCCCCATCAGGACGTGGCTGCTCGGCCAAGCCTCGGATGATTCAGCGGCTCCTTCACCAGCATGGAGCCTGGCACCAGAGCGAGGTCCTGCTGCCCTGGGCTCGGGGTCTCCCTGGCCACCACCCAACCCCACCAGAGAGAGTATCTGCAGTGTCCCTGCCCCCTCTTGTCACCAGCAGCTGTGGCGCAGTCAGGACCGGACCCTGCTGGCTGGCTGCCCCAAGGGGAGATGCCCACAGCCCCGAGAAAGGTGGGCCAGGAGAGTGAGACCTCACAGGGTGGAGTATTCCCGGTGTGGGAAGCAGCCCGGCTTCTGGGCGGCCAGAGGAGGCGTGAAGACCCACGTCGACTTCCAGAAGCATCTCCGGGCCTCCGGCAATCCTCACCCCAGGTAGCAGGTGTTCCAAATCACCCAGCACAGCCTTCGGCCTGGGTCAGTGGGACCCTGGCCCTGAGCCCCACGCTTTAAAGGCCCCTTGTGGCTCTCTTCCAGCATGTCCCATGCACCATAGTCCATGGCCACCAACCTGTGTGCCTGGCCTGAGTCCTCCTCCGGAGGTCATGCTCCGTTATCAACAGCCAGACGGCACTCGGCCGGCTACCAGACCTTAACCCTGGGTCCACCCTCCCGAGGGTGAACGACACTGCCAGGAAGGACCCCAAACTGGGCTGCGTGCAGTGAGTGTACTGCCAGGGGGACCCACGCCTGCGACAGCGAGGCCTCTCCTGGTGAGGGACAGGCCAGGCTCAGGCAGGGAAGAGGGCTGGGCGAAGGCCAGGGGCCAGCTCACACCCGCCACCATGTCCGGGCACGGAACCCCAAGGAGTCCAAGAGTTCTCGACTCCGACCCGGCCTTCCGACCATGACAAAAGCGCGTTTGCCCAGCGAGGAGGACAGAACGTGGTTAACAGAGCAGCAGCTTGGTGCGCGTGGTAAAACCGACGTAACATAAAACTGACCACTTAAAGCCTTTTTCAGGGCACCGCTCAGCAGCATTAAGGAGAGTCACACTGTTGGGCAAGCACCACCACCATCTGTCTCCAGAACTTTCTCATCTTCCCAAACAGAAGCCCTGTCCCCGTGGAGCACTAAGGCCCCACCCCTGCCGGCCCCGGCGACCTCGACCCTGCGTCCTGTCTCCGGGAGCCTGGCGGAGGCAGGAGCACGCAGTACTTGTTCTTTCTCCCGCTTCTCTCACTTTGCGGACTGTCTTTCGGGTCCGCTCACCTGACGGCGTGTGTCTGGGTTCCCCGAGACCGGGGTGTCTCGGAACACGGCCCTTGCAGTTCTGCGGGTATGTTCCAGGCAGTGGCACTCGCGTCGGGTGCCGGCCCCGCGAGCGACCTGCTGAGGAGGCTGTGCTGTGGGATCTCTGCTCACCCTCCCCACGCTGGCTGCCGTGGTTTGATGACAGCCAGACTGGTGGGCAAGCAGCGGGGCTGGTTTCATGACACCGAGACAGTGAGATGTCGAGCGTATGCTCCTCTCTGAGCCCAGAATCGCCTGTTCTCACCGCAGTTCCGTTGGAGAGTGTGTTGGTTTCCTAGAGGAACGAATCACCACACACTGGGGGGCTTAAACCCGCAGAACTGTACTCTCTCGCAGTTGCGGGGGCCGGGAGGTACGAGCAGGGCCTCTCCCCCCGCCCCCGAAGTCTCTAGCGAAGGAAGGGTCCTTCCCTGCCGCTTCCACCACCTGCGGGCTCCAAGCGCCCCTTGGCTTGGGCCACATCCCCAAACTCTGGCTCCATCTCCATGGCCTCCTGCCCCGGGTAGGAGGGATCCTTAACCTCGGCACCCCAACAGCACTCATGTCTTCCACGTTAAATGGTTTCTTTCAGGTAGGAAGGCGAGGACACCTTCACAGTTCAGTTGTCGGAAGGGCCGCTCCACACAGAGCTGTCCCTCCCCGAAGAGCCCTTTCCTTCCCTCCCCCTGCAGAGCACAGGCCGCCCAGCGTGCACGGCAGCTCAGGGATCCTGCAGCCTTAGGCGTGGGGTTGAGGAGGGGCCTAGAGAGGCAAACACCGAGACCTGGAACTCCCCCGAGTAAGAGCAAACAGCCAGCTGGCAGCAGGGGGACAGTGGCC
This sequence comes from Ursus maritimus, assembly GCF_017311325.1. Taxonomy (NCBI): domain Eukaryota; kingdom Metazoa; phylum Chordata; class Mammalia; order Carnivora; family Ursidae; genus Ursus; species Ursus maritimus. The sequence goes on along the minus strand of NW_024423675.1, from coordinate 62,548,065 downwards.
AGACCTCAGCACAAGCCTGCCCCTGCCTGCAGGGGTGGGAAGGACGGTTGGTGGCCGTGGCCTGGCCCACCTGTGCACGAGGAAGTTTCAGCAAGGCCATTGGAGCATCCCTGAGCGCATGACAGAGTCCTGTTTGTCCCAGCATCCTGTATGCACTCTGCCTTTGCTGGGAGCAGCCCCCGGCAGTGAGGCCTCAGGACCCTGCCACTGCCACCATGCTCCCCCAAGCTGGCCCCCCACTGCTGGGCTCTGGGCCTCACCAGCACCCTCCTGGCCTGGCTCTGGCGTGTCTCCCTGCCCTGCCCCACCTCTACCCCTGCAGGAAGTTCTCAGCCCACAAATGAAGCAGGAGGTCACGCCAGGCTGGTACGTGTAGGATGCCCCAGGGCCCCTCCACCCAGGGTCCCCGGCCCAAAGCAGGGCAGACCCCCTCTCCTGCGCATTCTCAAACCCCCTAGGCTCTCCACTGCCTGGGTCTAAGCCATGTCAAGCAGCCCACGTTCAGGCCTTCCTCCCCAGGCCCCATGCCGGTCCCAACAGGGACTTCATGGTCAGCATCAGCCCCTGAATGTCCAGTCTATCTTAAAATAGGCGCTCCGTGTCCTGTCCTCCAGGCCAGAGCTATTGATATCTACAGCCAAACAGCCGCTAGGAAGCCGCTCCTTCAAGCGTCTCAGAAAGCTTTTTCCAACTGGTTTAAACCCTAATGTGTGCAAGGATGTCTGTCTCAGGCAGAGGAAGAGAGACACAGGTCACAAACTCTCCTGAGAACAAAAATACATCAAACCATTTTTCAAAAAATAGCATCCCTCGCTCCACTTGGGAAGAAATGGAGTTTTAAATGACTCCACCTGTAGGCAAGGAGAAGCCCTTTCAGATTTCTTATTTTTTGGTGCCCTCAAGTGGTAATTTAGGTTTTCAAAAAATGGAAATCATTCTCATAATTACATGTATTCTTCTGTTTCCCTGCTTCTATAAGAAGCTGCGTTTTTATCTCTTCACTATTTTTAGGGGAATTTTACCCCCCCAAACCAGGGAAGATCCCCTTACCTTGGCAGACCCCAAATTAAATCAGCTGTTTTTAAATGAGTGAGAGAGGGGCTCTTTAAGCAAGTGAGAGATTCTGAATTTCTAAGAGGCAGCCCTCAAAAGGGGTTTTAATGAAGTCCCTTTGTTTTCCACACAAGATAACATCATGCTATTCCGGCTATTCCGGTATCAGCCCCAGTTGCCCACAGCTTCTCATCGATGTTTCCCCCTTGAAGTTCCAAATGTTCAAGCAGAGATGGGAGGGCTGCCTGCCTTACAAGAGCAGACAAAGGCTGGACCCGGCCCAGCCCTCCTCTCCTCCCATGAGATGACCTGTCTCCCTCTTTTATGCCCCAAGATGACTGACAATGAAGACAGCCAGTTACAGCTGTCCCTCTCTCCCTTTGGGGACACTGAGAGGTGGGCTCGTTCTACACTGCTAACAGATCCATGACGAAAAAGGCAAGCACGCAAAAGCTACCATGGCATAAAGAGAGCTCAAAGATCAAAGAGGAGCTTCTGTTCTTGTTCTGCTTTGCCGTTAGAGCTCCCCAGGATGCCCGCCGGGGCCTTGCTGGGCTGGCTCTCCTGGGAGGACAGAGCGATGGGGGAGGTTCTGACAAGGGTCCTGCTTGCCTCTGCCCAGGGTCCCTGGAACACGTGTCATAACTGAAGAACTCAAAGTGATCCTTGGGGCTGCCACAGGTCCTGAGAATGTGGGTGCCAGATGTCTTAAAATACTAGGCAAGGGGCGCCTGGGTGGCACAGCGGTTAAGCGTCTGCCTTCGGCTCAGGGCGTGATCCCGGCGTTGTGGGATCGAGCCCCACATCAGGCTCCTCTGCTATGAACCTGCTTCTTCCTCTCCCACTCCCCCTGCTTGTGTTCCCTCTCTCGCTGGCTGACTCTGTCTCTGTCAAATAAATAAATAAAAAATCTTAAAAAAAAAATACTAGGCAAAACTGATTATAGTTCCACACACAAAAAGCAAACTTCTTACATTTATCTATATTGTATTTTCTCAATGCATTTCTCGAGTGGAAAACACAAAAGCAGAGGACATGGTTCAAGACTGGAGACTGGCAATCCTGAATGTAAGATCACCCCCATTTCTCCCAAGAGTGGGAGGCAGGCCTGTTGCACTCAGGCAAACAGGAGCCCACGTAGTCAAGACAGAGTTCCTGGATGGGCGTGAACGTTAGTCCCCTGCCTTCCGTTTCCCAACTGTCAAGGCGACTCACAGGAATATTAGCCCTGTTCCCATAGCAGTTACATTGCTGTAAGGAATAAGAAGGGGTAGCCAACAAGGCCCTACGGACACGCAGTTGCAGGAAATGTCCGTCTACAGGGGCGCCGGGCTGGCTCAGCCAGCAGAGCATTTGACTCTCGATCTTGGGGTCCTGAGTTTAAGCCCCACACTGGACACAGAGCTCACTAAAAAAAGTAAATAATAATAATAATAAACAAATAATAAATAAACAAATTTTTAAAAAAGAAATGTCCATCCATAAATGGACATTACTACTCTGTTTTCACCCTTCTCAACTACATAAAACATTTGAGATGACTTTAATGAATGCTTATAAATGATGTAGATAAAATTAAGATCTTAGAAGCACAGGTAGGATGAAAGATTTAGTCCAAAAGAGATATTAACATGTAGCTATCCAGACTGCGGTCCCACAGATTTGTGAATTCATAGTTATCCACCTATTTTGATCAAAGCAGAAAGGGAAACATGATTAGCATTCTCTAAAAGGAAACTATACCGATGTTGTTTCTTAGCTCTCTTTGCACTTAGATCTGAATACGATTTCTCCCCTGGTCTTCTTTGCAGTGAATAATGAATGCTTTTGTAGCATAAAAACACTAGAACAAGTACACAGATTTTTAGAGGTCCAGCTTGAAAAGTGCTGAAAACCCTACATAACCTAGAAATAGACTGAGTCTTCGAAATATTTTGCATTAACTCAGATTTCTCTAGGTAGGTTCTTGATAACAGTAGATCAGGCTGTCCAAGGACACAGTCGCAGGCGATTATTTTGTTCTGTATCAGAATGGAAATAAGCAAAGCTACATGAGTTCCCGGGATCTGAAGGACGTCCACGGCAGCTGCCCTGATATCACAATCGGCCTGCGACTCCCGGTTTTCTAAAGGAACCTACCTGACACTCAGCCCGTGTGTAATAATATTGCACAGAGGAAGTATTCTCTACTGCTTTGACAGAACACAAATTCCACCCAGTGGCACAAATAAACCACATGCACTGAACTGTTAATTCCTATCTCTTCTAAAGTGACTACATTCCCATTGAACAGGAAACACTCTAATGAGGAAAGAAGGCATGAAGACACAGAGGATGAGCAGTGGCTCCTTGGATGGGTACCCGGGGCCCGCGAGCAACAGAGCAGCTCTGCCTACAGAGAGGGCCATGGACTGTGCCCAGCTCTGGGCCCACCAAAGCCAATGGGGAGCAGGAGGGGTGGAGCCGGTGGCTCTGAGTTCATGAGGCGGGAGATGCTGCTGCTTCTACAGCCTTCAGAACACGAGATCCATCCACAGCACTGCCGGCTCCCACGGAGCCCGTCCCCTGCCCCGGGGAGGCCACCACCACCACCACCACCCTGCCCTCCACCTGACAAGCTGTCCGGGGTTCAGATCCTGTCTGGTTCTCCCCACCCCCCACCCCGGCTCTGCGGCCCTGAGCACACATCTTTAGTTCCCAACGCATGACTCCCCCGTCTACAGGAAGAGGACGCTGCGGGTGCCCGCGAGGACTGCCTGGGACAGTTGCACAACAGCTTATCACAGTGACTGTCACAGATGACAGTCTGCAAGTGACCGCCAGGACTGATGGCCCTGCTGTGGGTGTTAAAAATTTTAATCTCTGGGGCGCCTGGGTGGCTCAGATGGTTAAGTGTCTGCCTTTGGCTCAGGTCATGATCTCAGGGTCCGTGGTCAGGATCCCTGCTCAGTGGGGAGCCTGCTTCTCCCTCTCCCCCTGCTACTCCCCCCACTTGTGCTCTCTCTCTCTCTCTAATAAATGCATAAATAAAATCTTTAGAAAAGATCTTTAAAAAAATAAAATCTTAATCCCAAGGCCATGTAGGAATCACCAGTGCTGTTCTGAATGAACCTTCGTTTTCATCATACAAACTACAGGAGGGTCAATACATTGTCCTGGGCTGGCGAGGACACGCAGATACAGAGCGAGAGATGCACCGAGAGTGGATTTTAAAAGGCTGAGAGACAATTTACTCAACTAAATTTGTTTTTGCTTTCACAGACGCAGGGATGACATCAGGAAGCTGTCTTCAAACCCTTCACTAATTCGATTCTCCCAACCACAGCCCCGCGTCTGGGGCACCAAAGCATCATCCCGCTGTCCGCGTGCGGCACTCCTCCCCTGAGCCTCAGGCTCCCGCCCAGAGAGAGCAAACCCGCGTGGGGGCCGGGAGGAGGAACTGTGCAAGGGCAGGAGGGAAGGGCCGTGTCCAGGAGGATAATCAAAGGCAAAGGAAAGCCCAAAGCAAATGACAGAGGACAAAGAAAGAAAACAGGCCCGTTGCCCTCTTTATGAAAGTAGCTGCGAGAAGCAAGGATAGAAGAATGGAGGTTTGGTACGTTAACGTTTTTGCCTGTCAAGTATTTTTAAAAGGACGTTCCTGTAGAACAGGCCTACACGCAGAGCACACAAAATAGTTGACCCGCGGAAACCCCTCTTTGGTTTCCGATTTTTGCTGCCACTATGTGGCTTTTCTGCTTTTAACAAATGGTCTAATGATTACAGTCATTACTCCATTGCCTGTCATCTTTCTCTTGGAGGTAACTGAAATGACCGCTTCCTGAATTTTGATAACCTTCCTAAAAGTACGGAATTTTTCTAAGAGGTGCCAATTTATCTTGGGGGTATAGTTGCCAAATGGCTCTACCAGAAATACTAGTTACACATGATACAAATTTGTCAACCTTCTAGATTTTTCTAACAGCACTTTAAAACTTGTTTCTCTGGAAGAAAGCACTAACATTAGAGTGCCTAATTCTAAGCCAGAGCCCTGGCAATTCCATATGGAGGGACATCTATATCCGAGTCTCCTTTCCTTGTCTGGGGAGGAGATGGGTGGGCCGGGGGGGAGATGGGCGGGCCGGGGCCTCCATTACCAGCCGGTCACCTAGTGCCTGACTAACCCCCACACTCTGGGGAGAGTTGCCACTGCCTCTCCAAAACCAGCTGTTGAAGAGGAGTCCCCGTGGTTCACCTGCCAGGTGCATTACAGGGGACATGGAAGGTGTGAGGAAGTTGTTACCTGCATGCAGCTCTCAGGAAATGTCCATAGGGATGTGTGTGTGTGTGTGTGTGTGTGTGTGTGTGTGTGTGTGTGTTTCTTTCACTTGCCTGTATTCCACAAAGGATGTGAAGTAGCTAAGACACATAAATTAAGTAAAAATGTGAACATGGATAAAAGCCAAAGCAGAAGGGCACAGGTAGCATGGGAGAGGAAGGCCGAGGGGAAAGTGCTGCAGACACGCAGACCAGAGTCATCCGGACACCAGCCACTGGGCGCTAAGCTCCCGGGCATCCAAGCAAAGAGAAAAACCCAGCGGCATCCACGACTTGTGTCCTCTGTCAGCTGACTAGTTCCTGCCTGGGGGGCACAGTGTGGAGAGGGGGGATGCACACATAACCCCGTCTGAACAGAATTTCCAAGGCCCCTATGGATTTGCCTACTCAGACCACTTCATGTAAATATGACATATGGTCCTTTGTGACTGACTTCTTTCACTTAGCATAAGGTTTTCAATCCATGTTGCAGCATGGACCAGCGCTTTTACTGCCAAATAATATTCCATTGTATCCATATATCTTACGTCTCTTGTAAAGTTAAGCAGAGAGGGTCATTCTGGGGTGGGGGCAGGGGGGAGGCATCAAGTCAGAGGCTTTCTGGTAATCCAGCTGGATCCGTGGAGTTCACAGAATATCTAAGAAATGAAATGCACAGGAGTCCTTCAAAGTACGTCTGCAACTTTGTTCCAGACGGGCGCTCTATCAAAACTGAGCGGGGAGCAGCCCAAGTGCACGCTGCCTGGAAAGGCTGGCATGGGCAGAGCACATCTGGGCTGGTTAAGGACAGACATGCAGACTGCAACACGGACCGGTCAGATGACAGGATTAAGGACCTTCTGTGGTCATGTAGGACCCTAACCAAGATTCCTCCTTTGAAAGAGGACTATTCCTTCTGTGTGGGAGGTGCTTGCAGGCTGGGAGAGAGTTTTGCTTAGCCAACTGTTCTGGGTCTTCCCCAGCCCGTGAACAAGAAATGATGGAGACCACAAGGCTGTGCAGCGGAAAGCCCGTCTCAGGAGGCTGTGACGCCTCTAGCACAAAGTAAGCACCCACCACCATGCCAGAAAAATCTTCATGCGTCCATCAGAACCATCCACTACGAACAGGCTGCGAAATGAACCTCTAAGCAAAGACACTTGTTCCCTTGCTGACTATACTTGCTGAATACAGACCAACTAAATTTGGACAAATTATCTGGCAAAATAAAAATCATTTTGGTTTAAAAAATCATTCTGGTTTTAAGTGATTTTTTAAAGGTTTTATTTATTTGAGAGAGAGAGAGAGGAAGAGCGTGCGAGC